>NC_086449.1:831165222-831465222 GCF_028390025.1 Pseudophryne corroboree | reverse complement strand
CACTGGGTACTAGTGACTGGATAGGCTGCGGTCTCAGTGATGTCTCTGGTTACTAGTGACTGGATAGCCTGCACTCTCAGTGATGTCACTGGCTCCTAGCGACCGGATAGGCTGCACTCCCAGTGATATCACTGGCTCCTAGTGACTGGATAGGCTGCACTCTCAGTAATATCAGTGGCTCCTAGTGACTGGATAGGCTGCACTTTCAGTGATATCACTGGTTCCTAGTGACTGGATAGGCTGCACTCTCAGTGATGTCACTGGGTACTAGTGACTGGATAGGCTGCGGTCTCAGTGATGTCTCTGGTTACTAGTGACTGGATAGCCTGCACTCTCAGTGATGTCACTGGCTCCTAGCGACCGGATAGGCTGCACTACCAGTGATATCACTGGCTCCTAGTGACTGGATAGGCTGCACTCTCAGTGATGTCACCGGCTCCTAGTGACTGGATAGGCTGCACTCTCAGTAATATCAGTGGCTCCTAGTGACTGGATAGGCTGCACTCTCAGTGATGTCACTGGCTCTTAGTGACTGGATAGGCTGCACTCTCAGTGATGTCACCGGCTCCTAGTGACTGGATAGGCTGCGCTCTAAGTGATGTCATTGGGTCCTAGTCACTGGATAGGCTGCACTCTCAGTGATGTCACTGGGTACTAGTGACTGGATAGGCTGCACTCTCAGTGATTTCACTGGATCCTAGTGACCGGATAGGCTGCACTCTCAGTGTTATCACTGGTTCCAACTTCCTAGTGACTGGATAGGCTGCACTCCCAGTGATATCACTGGCTCCTAGTGACTGGATAGGCTGCACTCTCAGTGATGTCACCGGCTCCTAGTGACTGGATAGGCTGCGCTCTCAGTGATGTCATTGGGTCCTAGTGACTGGATAGGCTGCACTCTCAGTGATGTCACTGGGTACTAGTGACTGGATAGGCTGCACTCTCAGTGATTTCACTGGATCCTAGTGACTGGATAGGCTGCACTCCCAGTGATATCACTGGCTCCTAGTGACCGGATAGGCTGCACTCCCAGTGATGTCACTGGCTCCTAGTGACTGGTTGCTAATGAATGGATAGGCTGCATTCTTGTGACTATTGGTACAGCTCCCAAGATGGCTGCCTCCTCTGTGTGTAGGGTATGCTGAAAATAATATTTATACCCTGGAATGCATTGTTTAATGCAAAATATACGTACAGTAAAAAATAAATTGAAAGCATCATATCTAATTTTCAGCAAATTAGATTTCTATTTATTTATAAAATGACAATTTGAACTTTTTTCAAGGCTGTAGAGGTAAGCCTAGGCAGTCACTAATGGAGTCAGAGTCTAGACCTACGTCACAAAATGGGTGACATAATGTCACGCATTCACTCATTGGGGATGATTCAGATCTGATCGCGGCGGTGCGTTTTTGCGCAGTGGGTGATCAGAAATAGACTGCGCATGCACTGCACTGCGCACACGCGTCTCCAAACAACATCACCGACCAGCGACAGGATGGTGCGAAAACTCAGATCCCACAGGTGTTTGCAAGGTGATTGACAGGAGGAGGCCATTTGTGGGTGGTAACTGACCATTTACTGGGAGTGTCCAGAAAAACGCAAACGTGCCCAAGCGTTTTCAGGGAGGGTGTGTGACGTCAGCTCCGGCCCCGATCAGCCTGTTTTGATTGCACTGTAGGAGTAAGTCCTGGGCTGCGCACACACTGGATTTTTGCAGCTTAACGTACACATGCGACCGCACACATTAGAATGGCGAATTTACACTCCCCCTGGGCGGCGACTATCTGACTGCAGGACGGCAAAGTTAGCAGCCCAGCGATCAGGTCTGAATTACCACCATTGTTATTTACCTTGCGTCTCCCCCACACTACGTGCCTGCCACTGACCTGGAAAGACAGCGTCCAGTAGCCTCTTACCTGTGTCAGGTCCCCCACGTTGGTAATGGACCGGCTGTGTGGCCCTGGGTTATGATGGGAACAACCTGCGCCACACTGGCAGCAGGAGAAGACATTGCCCCACACTTGACAGACTGCACCCGCTGGCCTTGGGTACACCGTAGAGTAGTCATACATTGTTACCCGCCTTATTTACCATTACAGGGGAACTCACAGTGGCCGCAGTTCCTTTCTCTGTATCCTGGATGTGAGCTCATTTCATGCCATTCTTTCACTCAGCCTATTGTTTGTTTCTGTTGCAGGAGATTTCTGCGCCCCGCTTCCTGCACGCAATGTGTAAGCTCATACACAAAGAGAGGTGTTTCATATTGTGTCAGGTACACAGGCCGCCATGTGAACGCCGTTCCCAGCCACTTTCCCAGACCCAGCCGAGGGGGAAATATCCAGAACACCATCACAGTCTTGAAGAGAAATGTTTTCCGATTTGGTGCACAGATGCAGAATGCGGCCAACACTTAATTCAGAGATCTGGGAACAGAATTAGGTCAGTTTGATTGATAAAGCACATTGGAGTGAGCGCTGCCTCTCGGGAGTTCCCGGCTCGCTGTTTCTGTCATTACAGAGTAAAACTTTAGCAATGATTTTACTAGAAGCCTGTAAGTGAATTAATGGGAAACTGTGCAGCGCCCAATGGAGGTTACACTCTATTTCCCTGTGTCAGACGCACGTGAGGGTGCAGCGTACAATGTAGAAGAACGCGTGTGTACCGGCATACAACTGGCGCGGAGCAGATATAATTATCACCCATAGGCTTCCAGGGGCGGATTTAGGGGTGAGGGTGCCCCCCACCTGCCTAATTTTATTTTTTTTATTGAGTGATTATAAGCCCTCATTGGATGACAGCCAATTTAATAGAATAATAAAAAAAGCCACTAATTATGACATTTTAATTATGTGTACAAGTATGGCAGCTTACGAGGGAAGTAAGGGGGTCATTCCCAGTTGATTGCTCGCTAGCAGTTTTTAGCAGTCGTGCAAACGCATTGTCGCCGCCCACCGGGGAGTGTATTTTAGCTTTGCAGAAGTGCGAACGCTTGTGCAGCAGAGCGCCTACAAAATAGTTTTGTGCAAAACAAGACCAGCCCTGTAGTTACTCTTCGTGTGCGTTGATTCTAACGACGGAGGGACGGCTTTTGACGTCACACATCCGCCCAGCGAATGCCCAGAAACGCCTGCGTTTTTTCTGCCACGCCTGCGTTTTTATAAGCACTCCCTGAAAATGGTCAGTTGACTCCCAGAAACGCCCTCTTTCTGTCAATCGCCTTGCGGCCGGCTGTGCGATTGGAATCGTCGCTATAACCAGTGCAAAACCACAATGGACCTTGTACCCGTACGACGCACGTGCACATTGCGGAGCATATGCATGCGCAGATTAGCCATTTTTTTCACTGATCACTACGCAGCGAACAACGGCAGCTAGCGATCAACTCGGAATGACCCCCTATGTGCAGGTCCTACCCATTTACACTCCATTCAGGATGGCATATGGGGGGTAATTCCAAGTTGATCGCAGCAGGATTTTTTTTTAGCAATTGGGCAAAACCATGTGCACTGCAGGGGGGCAGATATAACATTTGCAGAGAGAGTTAGATTTGGGTGGGTTATATTGTTTCTGTGCAGGGTAAATACTGGCTGCTTTATTTTAACACTGCAAATTAGACTGCAGATTGAACACACCCCACCCAAATCTAACTCTCTCTGCACATGTTATATCTGCCTCCCCTGCAGTACACATGGTTTTGCCCAATTGCTAACAAAAATCCTGCTGCGATCAACTTGGAATTACCCCCCTGGTACAGTGCAGTGGAAACATTTTGCAGTTACTGGTACTTTTTGGGCTGACAGTACCAACACATGCAACCAAGTGCCACCCCCAAACAAGTGCTGCCTCTAGGCACCTGCCTCACCTGCCTAATGGAAAATTCCCCAGTCGTTAAATGAAGGTACAACAGGAGGGGGGGCTTGGCATGCGAGCCTGGTTGGATCATTAAGCTTTTTTGCCAAGGATGAATTATGTTCTTTGTCAAGATAGGACGTGCCCACCATCAACCCAGAATAACCCACAAAGGGCCACAGCCTACAGATCTGGCAGTGGTCTAGGGGTATAAAGTGTGTCTGAAGATTTTAATTGGGAACATTTCGAGTGTGGCAATTGTAGTAGAGGGGGTTGCTCAGCAGCCCATGCCACAAAGCTGACATCAGTGAGTTCATTCTGCTGTGTTCTAGGGCTGGGTACCCATAAGGATGAATTCCGCTGGGCGAAACGCGCAACATCTTGTGACCTTAGCGACGTGAAGCCAATATTTGTCAAAACAGTTTTTGAAAATGTTTCTACCAAAATGTGTGTGAAGACGTCGCTTTTCACAATCAGACTCGTGGCCACACTATACCTGCACCAGTGGTGACGTGACGCACCTCCCCCGTCCTTATCAGCCTTATAAACATAAAAACATTTCAATATATAAGGGCTTATTTCTTCATTGGTCATAGTCGAACGGACTGCTAAAAGTTTCCCCCTTCACCAACCCTGACTGGAGTATAGCGCATATTGGGTGAAGGTAAAAATGGGCTTGTATCGCTTCATCCAATAGGAAGGGTTTACGCCAGCGATCAGGATGCTGAAAATAATTTTCTTATTTATTCGCAGAAATAATTATTTTTTTAAATGATAAATATTTGTTTAAGTAATTCATTTCTTTAAAAAGCATCATATATAATTTTAAGTGATTTAGATTTTTCTTTTTTTAATAAACTTTTAATAAATTACAATTTGAATTTTTGCCCTTATTAGTAGAAGTAAAAAAAAAAAAGGTTAATTGTTAAATTATCAGTCGGCGTGGTACCGCAGAGACTAACCTCGTGCGTTTATTGGTGGATACGATAATGAGCCCTATTCTCATGAGCAATTTGCATTTTCGCCAGCGACAGATTTCTCTTTCCTCTGATCAATAGGCCTCTTTGTTTCCGCAGCACGAAACTAATTTACTAAACTGTGCGAATTCTTCTGGCGTCAAGTCCTGCAGTGTTCGGCTAAATGCAGTACCTGGGGGGTCATTCCGAGTTGTTCGCTCGCAAGCTGCTTTTAGCAGCTTTGCACACGTTAAGCCGCCGCCTACTGGGAGTGTATCTTAGCTTATCAAAATTGCGAACGAAAGATTCGCAATATTGCGAAAATACTTCTCTGTGCAGTTTCTGAGTAGCTCGAGACTTACTCTGCCAGTGCTATCAGTTCAGTGCTTGTCGTTCCTGGTTTGACGTCACAAACACACCCAGCGTTCGCCCAGACACTCCTCCGTTTCTCCAGCCACTCCCGCGTTTTTCACAGAAATGCCAGCGTTTTTTCACACACACCCATAAAACGGCCAGTTTCCGCCCAGAAACACCCACTTCCTGTCAATCACATTACGATCACCAGAACGAAGAAAAAACCTTGTAATGCCGTGAGTAAAATACCAAACTGCATAGCAAATTTACTTGGCGCAGTCGCACTGCGGACATTGCGCATGCGCATTAGCGACTAATCGCTCCGTTGCGAGAAAAAAATAACGAGCGACCAACTCGGAATGACCCCCCTGGTACTTTACACTGCGAAGGAACCGTCGCCCCCAAAATATTTCCTATCCCACCTAGGAGACAGGAAGAATGGCAGAAAATATGTATCCCGCTAATATGCGCAGAATGCGACAGAAAATCTATTTGCATTTCTCTGCTATAGAATCAGAGTGTCGTGTGTCAGTCTCGGAAATGTCAGGAGGGCTATTAGTTACTTCTCAATCTCTGGTGTTTGGAAATTACTTCCACATTGTTAATCATGAACTTTGGAGAGGCGATGACAGTGCGCAGCGCCTACTCCGAGCAGAGTTCATGCGGAGTGTTCCGTCCTCTGTATTATCCACAGAGCAGAAACGTCTCGCTGATCAGCAGGCTACATGTCCCCAGCCCTCCGCACAGGCGAGCTACCAGCCAGCGCCAGGCTTGGCGTCAACAACAGGCACTTGAAAAACAGGAATAGTTGTGGGATTTTCTTGCCAATAAATCCTTGACTCTTATTTTGTTTGTTACTCCAAAAATATGTTTTTGGATGTTGCCTGTAATCGCTGTGAACACTGTTTTCAAAAACAGGATAAGTGGATGCAAGGTGTCACATTGCCATATGACGAGCCTGTGATAATATTATTATTATACTTTCCACTACAGCCTGCGAGCTGCGGAAGGTTAAAAATAACATTATAACGCCGCTGTTAAAGCGGAATTACACTTATAAAATATTCGGTGTGTGCTGTAGAAGTAGAAGAGGGTGAGCTGCTGTTCAGTGTCACCTCATCTGATTCTTGGTGTGTGCTGTAGAAGAGGGTGAGCTGCTGTTCAGTGTCACCTCATCTGATTCTTGGTGCGTGTTGGAGAAGAGGGTGAGCTGCTGTTCAGTGTCACCTCATCTGATTCTTGGTGTGTGCTGTAGAAGAGGGTGAGCTGCTGTTCAGTGTCATCCTAGCTGATTCTTGGTGTGTGCTGTAGAAGAGGGTGAGCTGCTGTTCAGTGTCACCTCATCTGATTCTTGGTGTGTGCTGTAGCAGAGGTTGAGCTGCTGTTCAGTGTCACCTCATCTGATTCTTGGTGTGTACTGTAGAAGAGGTTGAGCTGCTGTTCAGTGTCACCTTAGCTGATTCTTGGTGTGTGCTGTAGAAGAGGGTGAGCTGCTGTTCAGTGTCACCTCATCTGATTCTTGGCGTGTGCTGTAGAAGAGGGTGAGCTACTGTTCAGTGTCACCCTAGCTGATTCTTGGTGTGTGCTGTAGAAGAGGGTGAGCTACTGTTCAGTGTCACCTCATCTGATTCTTGGTGTGTGCTGTAGAAGAGGGTGAGCTGCTGTTCAGTGTCACCCTAGCTGATTCTTGGTGTGTGCTGTAGAAGAGGGTGAGCTGTTGTTCAGTGTCACCTCATCTGATTCTTGGTGTGTGCTGTAGAAGAGGGTGAGCTGTTGTTCAGTGTCACCTCATCTGATTCTTGGTGTGTGCTGTAGAAGAGGGTGAGCTGTTGTTCAGTGTCACCTCATCTGATTCTTGGTGTGTGCTGTAGAAGAGGGTGAGCTGTTGTTCAGTGTCACCTCATCTGATTCTTGGTGTGTGCTGTAGAAGAGGGTGAGCTGCTGTTCAGTGTCACCCTAGCTGATTCTTGGTGTGTGCTGTAGAAGAGGGTGAGCTGCTGTTCAGTGTCACCTCATCTGATTCTTGGTGTGTGCTGTAGAAGAGGGTGAGCTGCTGTTCAGTGTCACCCTAGCTGATTCTTGGTGTGTGCTGTAGAAGAGGGTGAGCTGTTGTTCGGTGTCACCTCTTCTGATTCTTGGTGTGTGCTGTAGAAGAGGGTGAGCTGCTGTTCAGTGTTACCTTATCTGATGCATGGTGCTTGCTATAGCAGTGGCTGAGCTGCTCCTTGGTGCCACCTTGTCCTGTATATGCTGTAGAAGAGGTTAAGCTGCTATACAAAACAAAAAGATAATATTACCTTGCGCCTAAAAGGATGCACTCGGATCACCACTCCTAAGGAGCACCACTCCTCAAACCAATGCACAACCAGAAAAAGTGGAACGGCTCCCAAGCGCTGCTCTATATGTATATGCAGGTAACTTCTCTTAGAAATCCAAAGATAGATCCTCAAAAAAAAGAAAGGAGAACACATTCATGCAGTGTCAGATGCCCATATATATGTTTCGTATAGATGATCCTAAACTGACCTCTGGGCTATGCCCTATGTTCACATCAAGGTTTCTTTATGTCTTCAAAACTCATAAAATCACGTCTTAACTTATTGGTATATGGCTCACCTTCGGTAAATGCCCTATGTGCATCAAAAGGTTTCTTTCTAGTACACCATTCGTTTGGATCGGGCTGAGCGATGTCTGGCTCTTATGCAGTCATAATATATGGAGTACATCAAACCAATAGTCCATGCAGTATCAGGTATAAACCGATTTATTCATATAAAAAAAATGTATAAAATATATACAATTCACTGTACCATAGGTCACAAAAGTACACAGTCTTTCCAACCGGCAAGATCGATTCCTCACGATAAGTGACGTTAGTGAACCTATGGGAAGTGTCGCAATTCCACCGACGCGTTTCGGAAACGATGTTCCTTCATCAAAAGACTGTGTACTTTTGTGACCTATGGTACAGTGAATTGTATATATTTTATACATTTTTTTATATGAATAAATCGGTTTATACCTGATACTGCATGGACTATTGGTTTGATGTACTCCATATATTATGACTGCATAAGAGCCAGACATCGCTCAGCCCGATCCAAACGAATGGTGTACTAGAAAGAAACCTTTTGATGCACATAGGGCATTTACCGAAGGTGAGCCATATACCAATAAGTTAAGACGTGATTTTATGAGTTTTGAAGACATAAAGAAACCTTGATGTGAACATAGGGCATAGCCCAGAGGTCAGTTTAGGATCATCTATACGAAACATATATATGGGCATCTGACACTGCATGAATATGTTCCTTTCTTTTTTTTGAGGATCTATCTTTGGATTTCTAAGAGAAGTTACGTGCATATACATATAGAGCAGCGCTTGGGAGGTTGAGCTGCTGTTCGGTGCTACCCTGTAGTTTCATGTGCTGTAGAAGAGGATTATCTGATGTTCTGTGACACCTTGCCCTGTATGTGCTGTAGCAGAGGTTGACCTGCTGTTCAGTGCCACTTTGCCCTAGTATGTGCTGCAGCAGAGGGTGATCTGCTGCTTGGATCCACCACCTTGGCCTAGCATGTGCTCCAGCAGGCTGTTGAAACTGCTGTTCGGTGCCACCTTGCCCTGACATATACTGTAGCAGAGGGTGAGCTGCTACTTTGTGCCACCTTGTCCTGTATATGCTGTACAGAGATTGAGCTGCTGTTCGGTGCTACCCTGTAGTTTCATGTGCTGTAGCAGAAGATTATCTGCTGTTCGGTGCCACCTTGCCCTGTGTACAGCACCAGCCCTCACCGACTCCATGCATGGTGCAGCCCCAGCACTCACAGACACAACAACCCACCCCCATGCATGATGCAGCACCAGCCCTTACAGGCCCCATGCATGATGCAGCACCAGCCCTCACAGACACAACAACCCACCCCCATGCATGATGCAGCACCATCCCTCACAGGCCCCATGCATGATGCAGCACCAGTCCTCACAGGTCTCCATACATTGTGCAGCACCAGCCCTCACAGACCCCTGTGCATGGTGCAGCACCATCCCTCACAGGCCCCATGCATGGTGCAGCATCAGCCCTCACAGGTGCCATGCATGGTGCAGCACCAGCCCTCACAGGCCCCTGTGCATGGTGCAGCACCAGCCCTCACAGACACAACAACCCACCCCATGCATGGTGCAGCACCAGCCCGTACAGGCCCGTGCATGGTGCAGCACCAGTCCTCACAGGTCTCCATACATTGTGCAGCACCAGCCCTCACAGACCCCTGTGCATGGTGCAGCACCATCCCTCACAGGCCCCATGCATGGTGCAGCATCAGCCCTCACAGGTGCCATGCATGGTGCAGCACCAGCCCTCACAGGCCCCTGTGCATGGTGCAGCACCAGCCCTCACAGACACAACAACCCACCCCATGCATGGTGCAGCACCAGCCCGTACAGGCCCGTGCATGGTGCAGCACCAGTCCTCACAGGTCTCCATACATTGTGCAGCATCGGCCCTCACAGACCCCGTGCATGGTGCAGCATCAGCCCTCACAGGCCCCATGCATGGTGCAGCATCAGCCCTCACAGGCCCCATGCATAGTGCAGCACCAGCCCTCACAGGCACACACTCACAAACAACAACACCCCCCCCCCCATGCCATGGTGCAGCACCAGTCCTCACAAACCCCTGTGCATGGTGCAGCACCAGTCCTCACAGGTCTCCATACATGGTGCAGCACCAGCCCTCACAGACACACACACACACACACACACACACACACACACACACACACACACACACCCCATGCCATGTTGCAGCACCAGCCCTCACAGACCCCATGCATGGTGCAGCACCAGCCCTCAGAGGCCCCCGTGCATGGTGCAGCACCAGCCCTCAGAGGCCCCCGTGCATGGTGCAGCACCAGCCATTACAATACGCGCAGATGGAGGGGAGTAGGAGGGAGGAGCTGAGTGTTTGTAAACAAAATTATGAAAAAAACTATGGGGTATATTTACTAACATTCGTAATTTTCGGAAAAAGGTCAAAGTTCAATCACGAATGACATCGAAAGTGTAAAACTGCAACTTTTTGAATTTATTACGCCTAATTTACTAAGCTGTCGTATTCGGATTTTTCATTTGTTCCGATGTCGATGTAATTCGTGTTTTTTTCCCGTTTTTTACGGCAGTGATTAGCAAAACACTGCCGACTTTATCACAATGAATCTCGGCCGGATCTGTGTGATCCGTGCTGGGGTTAATTTTTTTTTTTTTTTAAATAAGCACTGTAAAACTGTCAAAAAAAAATGGCGTGGGGTCCCCCCTCCTAAACCAAACCAGCCTCGGGCTCTTTGAGCCGATCCTGGTTGCAGAAATATGGGGGGAAAAATGACATGGGTTCCCCCATATTTAAGCAACCAGCATCAGGCTCTGCGCCTGGTCCTGGTTCCAAAAATATGGGGGACAAAAAGCGTAGGGGTCCCCCGTATTTTTAAAACCAGCACCGGGCTCCACTAGCTGGACAGATAATGCCACAGCCGGGGGTCACTTTTATACCGTGCCCTGCGGCCGTGGCATCAAATATCCAACTAGTCACCCCTGGCCGGGGTACCCTGGGGGAGTGGGGACCCCTTCAATCAAGGGGTCCCCCCCCCAGCCACCCAAGGGCCAGGGGTGAAGCCCGAGGCTGTCCCCCCCATCCAATGGGCTGCGGATGGGGGGCTGATAGCCTTTTGTGAAAATGAAAAGATATTGTTTTTAGTAGCAGTACTACAAGGCCCAGCAAGCCTCCCCCGCATGCTGGTACTTGGAGAACCACAAGTACCAGCATGCGGCGGAAAAACGGGCCCGCTGGTACCTGTAGTACTACTACTAAAAAAATACCCAAAAAAAGACAATACACACACACCTTGAAAGTAAAGTTTTATTACATACATCCACACAAACATACATACATACTTACCTTATGTTCACACGCAGGTCGGTCCTCTTCTCCAGTAGAATCCAAGGGGTACCTGTTGAATAAATTATACTCACCAGATCCAGGGTACCAGGCTCCTCGTAGCATCCATTTGTAATCCACGTACTTGATTTAAAAAAAAACGGAGAGCCGAGCCACGCACTGAAAGGGGACCCATGTTTTCACATGGGCCCCCTTTCCCCGAATGCCAGAAACCCACTCTGACTGATGTCTAAGTGGGTTTCTTCAGCCAATCAGGGAGCGCCACGTTGTAGCACCCTCCTGATCGGCTGTGTGCTCCTGTACTGTCTGACAGGCGGCACACGGCAGTGTTACAATGTAGCGCCTATGCGCTCCATTGTAACCAATGGTGGGAACTTTCTGCTCAGCGGTTGACCGAAAGTGACCTCACCGCTGACCACAAAGTTCCCACCATTGGTTACAATTGCATTCGGGGAAAGGGGGCCCATGTGAAAACATGGGTCCCCTTTCAGTGCGTGGCTCGGCTCTCCGTTTTTTTTTTTTTAATCAAGTACGTGGATTACAAATGGATGCTACGAGGAGCCTGGGACCCTGGAGCTGGTGAGTAGAATTTATTCAACAGGTACCCCTTGGATTCTACTGGAGAAGAGGACCGATCCTCGTGTGAACATAAGGTAAGTATGTATGTATGTTTGTGTGGATGTATGTAATAAAACTTTACTTTCAAGGTGTGTGTGTCTTGTCTTTTTTTGGGTATTTTTTTAGTAGTAGTACTACAGGTACCAGCGGGCCCGTTTTTCCGCCGCATGCTGGTACTTGTGGTTCTCCAAGTACCAGCATGCGGGGGAGGCTTGCTGGGCCTTGTAGTATTGCTACTAAAAACAATATCTTTTCATTTTCACAAAAGGCTATCAGCCCCCCATCCGCAGCCAATTGGATGGGGGGGACAGCCTCGGGCTTCACCCCTGGCCCTTGGGTGGCTGGGGGGGGGGACCCCTTGATTGAAGGGGTCCCCACTCCCCCAGGGTACCCCGGCCAGGGGTGACTAGTTGGATTTTTGATGCCACGGCCGCAGGGCACTATATAAAAGTGACCCCCGGCTGTGGCATTATCTGTCCAGCTAGTGGAGCCCGGTGCTGGTTTTAAAAATACGGGGGACCCCTACTCTTTTTGTCCCCCGTATTTTTGGAACCAGGACCAGGCGCAGAGCCCGATGCTGGTTGCTTAAATATGGGGGAACCCCTGTCAATTTTTTCACCATATTTCTGCAACCAGGATCGGCTCAAAGAGCCCGAGGCTGGTTATGCTTAGGAGGGGGGACCCCACGCAATTTTTTTTAAGAAAATAACCACTTTCCCATCCCCTTCCCACTGATATACATGCACGGATCTCATGGATCCCTGCATGCCTATACAATCACGGATTAAAAAAGCAGGTCTGTTTTTTTTTAGCACTTTTTTACGAGTTGTAATTTTTCACGGCAGTGTTTGTTTTTTTTTTGCTTTGCACTTCTTAGTAAATGACCGAGATTCATACTTAAACAGCCGCGTTTTGACCGATGGTGTATTCATTCGTATTTTTTTTGTTGGACTTACAAAAAATTACGAATGCCCTCATCACTGCCGTGATTATTGCTTAGTAAATTACCGAGATGACACTTTGATGAAAAAACGGCATCTCGGTCAAAATCGGGACCTTAGTAAATATACCCCTATGTGTGCACTTTTTTATGCTCCCCTATTAAGAGGGTCATTCCGAGTTGATCGCTCGCTGCCGATTTTCGCAGCGCAGCGATCAGGTGAAAAAACGGCATTTATGCGCATGCCCCGCAATGCGCACGCGCGACGTACAGGTACAAAGCCCTTTGTGGTTGTGCTCAGGTTCTTGCGAAGTGACGGCCGCAGAAGATTGACAGCAAGGGGGCGTTTCTGGGTGTCAACTGACCGTTTTCAGGGAATGTTTGCAAAAATGCAGGCGTGTCTGAAAAAACGCAGGCGTGGCTGGACGGTCGCTGGGCAGGTGTATGACGTCAAATCTGGACAGTAATAGGCTGAAGTGATTGCAAGCGCTGAGTAGGTTCAGAGCTACTCAGAAACTGCACTAACTGTTTTTGCAGAGAACAGGCGTTCGCACTTCTGCTAAGCTAAAATACACTCCCCAGTGGGGGGCGGCATAGCGCTTGCACGGCTGCTAAAACTAGCTAGCGAGCGATCAACTCGGAATGACCCCCTAAATCAGTATAAACGTTACTTTTGGATACAGCTAACTAGAGATGAGCGGGTTCGGTTCCTCGGAATCCGAACCCGCCCGAACTTCAGGTTTTTTTACACGGGGCCGAGCGACTCGGATCTTCCCGCCTTGCTCGGTTAACCCGAGCGCGCCCGAACGTCATCATCCCGCTGTCGGATTCTCGCGAGGCTCGGATTCTATCGCGAGACTCGGATTCTATATAAGGAGCCGCGCGTCGCCGCCATTTTCACACGTGCATTGAGATTGATAGGGAGAGGACGTGGCTGGCGTCCTCTCCGTTTAGACTAGAGTACTAGAGAGAGACACAAATTTTGGGGAGCATATTATTAGGAGTACTACTTGCTGCTGATAGTGTGACCAGTGACCACCAGTTTAATTAATCCGTTCTCTGCCTGATAAAAAAACGATACACAGTGTGACACAGTCACATACCATATCTGTGCTCAGCCCAGTGTGCTGCATCATATGTAATACTGTATATCATTATCTGACTGTGCTGAGTGCTCACTGCTCACACAGCTTAATTGTGGGGGAGACTGGGGAGCAGTTATAGCAGGAGTACATATTTTAAGTACAGTGCACACTTTTGCTGCCAGAGTGCCACTGCCAGTGTGACTGACCAGTGACCACTGACCACCAGTATTGTGATTGTCTGCTGACCACCAGTATATTGTGATTGTCTGCCTGAAAAAGTTAAACACTCGTCGTGTGGTGTTTTTATAAACGCATTCTGCAGACAGTGTCCAGCAGGTCCGTCATTACATAATATATACCTGTCCGGCTGCAGTACTAGTGTGATATATATATATATTTTAATTTTATCTCATTATCATCCAGTCTATATTAGCAGCAGATACAGTACGGTAGTCCACGGCTGTAGCTACCTCTGTGTCGGCAGTCGCTCGTCCATCCATAATTGTATACCACCTACCCGTGGTTTTTTTTTTTCTATCTTCTTGATACTAGTAGCTTACTTTAGGAGTCTGCAGTGCTGACAGACAGTGTCCAGCAGGTCCGTCATTACATAATATATACCTGTCCGGCTGCAGTACTAGTGTGATATATATATATATTTTAATTTTATCTCATTATCATCCAGTCTATATTAGCAGCAGACACAGTACGGTAGTCCACGGCTGTAGCTACCTCTGTGTCGGCAGTCGCTCGTCCATCCATAATTGTATACCACCTACCCGTGGTTTTTTTTTTTTCTATCTTCTTGATACTAGTAGCTTACTTTAGGAGTCTGCAGTGCTGAGTCTGACAGACAGTGTCCAGCAGGTCCGTCATTACATAATATATATCTGTCCGGCTGCAGTACTAGTGTGATATATATATATATTTTAATTTTATCTCATTATCATCCAGTCTATATTAGCAGCAGACACAGTATGGTAGTCCACGGCTGTAGCTACCTCTGTGTCGGCAGTTGCTCGTCCATCCATAATTGTATACCACCTACCCGTGGTTTTTTTTTTTTCTATCTTCTTGATACTAGTAGCTTACTTTAGGAGTCTGCAGTGCTGACAGACAGTGTCCAGCAGGTCCGTCATTACATAATATATACCTGTCCGGCTGCAGTACTAGTGTGATATATATATATATATATTTTAATTTTATCTCATTATCATCCAGTCTATATTAGCAGCAGACACAGTACGGTAGTCCACGGCTGTAGCTACCTCTGTGTCGGCAGTCGCTCGTCCATCCATAATTGTATACCACCTACCCGTGGTTTTTTTTTTTTTCTATCTTCTTGATACTAGTAGCTTACTTTAGGAGTCTGCAGTGCTGACAGACAGTGTCCAGCAGGTCCGTCATTACATAATATATACCTGTCCGGCTGCAGTACTAGTGTGATATATATATATATTTTAATTTTATCTCATTATCATCCAGTCTATATTAGCAGCAGACACAGTACGGTAGTCCACGGCTGTAGCTACCTCTGTGTCGGCAGTCGCTCGTCATCCATAAGTATACTAGTATCCATCCATCTCCATTGTTTACCTGAGGTGCCTTTTAGTTGTGCCTATTAAAATATGGAGAACAAAAATGTTGAGGTTCCAAAAATAGGGAAAGATCAAGATCGACTTCCACCTCGTGCTGAAGCTGCTGCCACTAGTCATGGCCGAGACGATGAAATGCCAGCAACGTCGTCTGCCAAGGCCGATGCCCAATGTCATAGTACAGAGCATGTAAAATCCAAAACACCAAATATCAGTAAAAAAAGGACTCAAAAATCTAAAATAAAATTGTCGGAGGAGAAGCGTAAACTTGCCAATATGCCATTTACCACACGGAGTGGCAAGGAACGGCTGAGGCCCTGGCCTATGTTCATGGCTAGTGGTTCAGCTTCAGAGATTAATTGCTTCTTTTTTGGTGGGGGTCCAAACCAACCCGTCATTTCAGTCACAGTCGTGTGGCAGACCCTGTCACTGAAATGATGGGTTGGTTAAAGTGTGCATGTCCTGTTTATACAACATAAGGGTGGGTGGGAGGGCCCAAGGACAATTCCATCTTGCACCTCTTTTTTCTTTCATTTTTCTTTGCGTCATGTGCTGTTTGGGGAGTATTTTTTTGAAGGGCCATCCTGCGTGACACTGCAGTGCCACTCCTAGATGGGCCAGATGTTTGTGTCGGCCACTAGGGTCGCTTATCTTACTCACACAGCTACCTCATTGCGCCTCTTTTTTTCTTTGCGTCATGTGCTGTTTGGGGAGTGTTTTTTGGAAGGGCCATCCTGCGTGACACTGCAGTGCCACTCCTAGATGGGCCAGGTGTTTGTGTCGGCCACTAGGGTCGCTTATCTTACTCACACAGCTACCTCATTGCGCCTCTTTTTTTCTTTGCGTCATGTGCTGTTTGGGGAGTGTTTTTTGGAAGGGCCATCCTGCGTGACACTGCAGTGCCACTCCTAGATGGGCCAGGTGTTTGTGTCGGCCACTAGGGTCGCTTAGCTTACTCACACAGCTACCTCATTGCGCCTCTTTTTTTCTTTGCGTCATGTGCTTTTTGGGGAGTGTTTTTTGGAAGGGCCATCCTGCGTGACACTGCAGTGACACTCCTAGATGGGCCAGGTGTTTGTGTCGGCCACTAGGGTCGCTTAGCTTAGTCATCCAGCGACCTCGGTGCAAATTTTAGGACTAAAAATAATATTGTGAGGTGTGAGGTGTTCAGAATAGACTGAAAATGAGTGGAAATTATGGTTTTTGAGGTTAATAATACTTTGGGATCAAAATGACCCCCAAATTCTATGATTTAAGCTGTTTTTTAGTGTTTTTTGAAAAAAACACCCGAATCCAAAACACACCCGAATCCGACAAAAAAAATTCGGTGAGGTTTTGCCAAAACGCGGTCGAACCCAAAACACGGCCGCGGAACCGAACCCAAAACCAAAACACAAAACCCGAAAAATTTCGCACATCTCTACAGCTAACAGGAGGTACAGTAGCTGCATCTCCTACTCTGTCATATACATTTCATGTTTTCCTTTATCCGGGCAGTAAAAACCTTGGTTGCTTTCTGCACATGGCGTGGAAATACAATTGTGTGACTTATTCATTAATCCCCAGAAACTCAGAGTGTAATTTATTATTTTGCCCCCCTCCCGCATGAAGAGGGACCGTTCTTCTTACCTTCTTACAAACAAACACAACTCCATTTCCTGGAAACCATTGTTACCTATTCACTCTCTGGTCTTAAACAGGCTCAGGCTGAGTAACGTATATAAGAGCATTTCTATAAGATAAATAATATATTCTTACATCCACATTAGCGGCTATTCAGAGCCAAGAATAGGAGCTTTGTCAAGTGGGCCCATCGCTGTTGTGTGTGGAATGCAGCAGCTACACAATGGCAGCACAAAGGGGGGCGACGCGTTTTCATGTCTTCAAGTGCTAAAAAAAATAATACGTATCATGAAGACAGGACATGTGCAGTATCCAGTATAATTAGTATGGAGCAATGATTTACCTGCACGGCTACGGAACTGAAAGAAAATACAATCTAGCTCAAGTAGCGCTCCTAAGCATAAAGAGACCTTGCCCCTGGACTGAAATGGCGGACATACATATCTCAGAATACCTGATGATCTATGCGCGCCATTTGCTACATACAGGCCAATACGGTCATCAGTAGACTGGATTTTCTACCCTTGCAGATCCATTCCAATGGGATTATGTTTTGGTCACCAATGAAGATCAGATAGTTAGGCACACGTATGTACCAATTACTTGTTCAAACATTCAAATATTGCAAAGTAGTGGTGATATAATGCTGGCAAACAAAGTGATATAGGGGGTCATTCCAAGTTGATCACTCGCAAGCTAGTTTTAGCAGCCGTGCAAACGCTATGCCGCCGCCCACTGGGGAGTGTATTTTAGCTCAGCAGAAGTGCGAACGCATGTGCAGCCGAGCTCTCCAAAAACAGTTTGTGCAGTTTCAGAGTAGCTCTGAACCTACTAAGCGCTTGCGATCACTTCAGCCTATTCGTGTCCGGATTTGACATCATACACCCGCCCAGCGAACGCCCAGCCACGCCTGCGTTTTTTCAGACACGCCTGCGCTTTTTTCAGACACGCCTGCGTTTTTACAAACACTCCCTGAAAACAGTCAGTTGACACCCAGTAACGCCCCCTTCCTGTCAATCTTCTTGCAGCCGCCAGTGCGAAGGAAAACTTTGCTAGAACCTGAGCACAACCACAAAGAGCTTTGTACCCGTACGTCGCGCGTGCGCATTGCGGGGCATACGCATGCGCAGAAATACAGTTTTTTCACCTGATCGCTGCGCTGCGAAAATCGGCAGCGAGCGATCAACTCGGAATGACCACCCTAGACAGGATATTCATACTGCACCAAGAGCAATGAACGGTATGGGTCCCATTTAGAGTTAAGAGCCAACCCATTATATCTGAGTGATGTAGGGGAAGGTACATACAATTCCCATGTACACAGTGATAATACTGGCTTTGAGCTAGGTTGCAACTCTCGTTCCACAATTGTTTTGGGGCACAACTGCAAATAGAGTCCTGCTGCGGCCAATAATTGCCCCTAAGCTGCCCTTTGGCCACACAACTTGGGTGCTCTTCCCATTTTGCCATTTAGTGGTGGTAGCCACTAGACATACCTCACCCTGCAGTGCCGCGTCTTGCCCACAGGCCCTGGCCATATTTATCTCATGAGGTGATGTGTGGCTCCCATGGGTGTCACCAGGTAGGACCACCTCCTGCCAACAATTTGTGTTGTGCAGTGGACATTAGACATACTGCACATGTAAAGGTGCTTAGGCCAGGGCATTGTTGGAGGCTTTGTCTTCAAGTTTTGTTATACTGGTCCCAAGTGCCCCCCTACAGACACCAGGAAGGTCATTCCTGTCTGCTAGATACCTCATATCTCAGGTGAAGCCCCACGCCCATTTTTCCTCAACCAGAAATGTCTGTTTTCCCACCAAAACCTGATGACTATGGAATAGCAAGCAGTTAGAAGGATGATTCCCTCTCTGTTCCTATTAGGTGAATTTGTATAGTAAGCCATACCCTGTCCACCCTACAAATAGAGTCCCCTGGTCAGGCCCCCACTGAAGGAAGGCTATGGTTACTTCTAATTGGACTGTTTGTACTTTCTGCTGCCTGTGTTGTTGTGTCTTGCACTGTGACTGTGCAGTTGGCGACATCTGCTGTTCATTGCACTCCCAAGTTGAGGAAATATATGGTTATTCCACATCAGATGCTACTAATAACCCCGGGTTTGCACCGTTCAAGTGCTAATATTGCCATATTCACACTATTACTGCCAGGAGTCAGCATCAGTACATTCAGTACATTCTACAGACTGTAACTCCATATTTACTTAAGTGCACCATCAAACAGTATTCAGCTGAACTTTATCGTCTGAGCTAATTGAGGGTTTTTACAGTACCAAGTAGAACATATATGATTATGGTTAATGTTTTGTTATATGCATGCATAGTTTGATGGTCTTCAACCTGATTGGTAATGTGTGGCTGTTATTGCAGTATTTTTATAGTGCTGTCCACTACTCTCGGTCAACTAGAGTATTTAAAGTAGAAGGGTCTATTGTTTAGATATTTGTGTATATGCCTAAAGGTATCATAGGTCGGCATCTTTCATGCAAAAGAAGCCTTCAGGACAACCAGATCCTGTATAATAAAACAAGTTTATTGGTTTTGTGTGAAACTTATTGCAATTGTATATGACTGTAAACTGTTGTTGTGAGGAGTTAGTGCTCATAAGCCATTCAAAAAGATCATTGTCAAGAACACGTCAGAAATAAATTATAGCGTGAGTTGAAAAGTCGTTGGTATATTTCTTTGTGTGGGTTCATCCACCTCACCTCTCTCTAGGCAATTGAAGAGACCTGTATATCGAAAGGGAACTACAACTATCAGATAAAAGAGAACATAGCCACCTCAAATTACCAACTACCCGCAATACTTACATGGGTGTCACGCGGGTCTTGCACTGTGCCTGGGACTGAGTATCTGGCGGCACCTGAACTATTAGTGTAGCTGGGCGGTTACTGATCACACAGATAGTTGTTGGGGACAGTGTGCTGGTTATTGTTGTTATGGTTTGTAGTGTAGTAGGGGTGGTACACCTTAGCTGGTAGCTAGTTAGGGATGTATAGGGGTAACCACTGTCTTTATGCAGGAAGAAGGACAAGCCCATATGGTAACTTGTGTTAATCTGCCAGGGCATTCGCTCCTAGGTAAGACAGTAGTTGAGAGTAAGGTGCCACTCATACTGGTGAGAGTAAGGTGCCTGTGAGAACATCCTAGGCAGGTCATTAGGTGAGAGTAAGGTAGCTATGAGAACCCTCCTAGGCAGGTCAGTAGGTGAGAGTAAGGTAACTGTGAGAACCTACTAGGCTGGCCAGTAGGGGAGAGTAAGGTGCCTGTGAGATCCTCCTAGGCAGGTCAGTAGGTGAGAGTAAGGTGCCTGTGAGATCCTCCTAGGCAGGCTAGTAGGTGAGAGTAAGGTGCCTGTGAGAACCTCCTAGGCAGGTCAGTAGGGGAGAGTAAGGTGCTTGTGAGAACCTCCTAGGCAGGTCAGTAGGTGAGAGTAAGGTACCTGTGAGAACCCTCCTAGGCAGGTCAGTAGTTGAGAGTAAGGTGCCTGTGAGAACCCTCCTAGGCAGGTCAGTAGTTGAGAGTAAGGTGCCTGTGAGAACCTCCTATGCAGGTCAGTAGGTGAGAGTAAGGTGCCTGTGAGAACCTCCTAGAAAGGTCAGTAGGTGAGAGTAAGGTGCCTGTGAGAACCTCCTAGAAAGGTCAGTAGGTGAGAGTAAGGTGCCTGTGAGAACCTCCTAGAAAGGTCAGTAGTTGAGAGTAAGGTGCCTGTGAGAACCTCCTAGGCAGGTTAGTAGGTGAGAGTAAGATGCCTGTGAGAACCTCCTAGGCAGGTTAGTAGGTGAGAGTAAGGTGCCTGTGAGAACCTCCTAGGCAGGTTAGTAGGTGAGGGTAAGGTGCCTGTTAGAACCCTCCAAGGCAGGTCAGTAGGGGAGAGTAAGGTACCTGTGAGAACCTCCTAGGCAGGTCAGTAGGTGAGAGTAAGGTACCTGTGAGAACCTCCTAGGCAGGTTAGTAGGTGAGAGTAAGGTGCCTGTGAGAACCTCCTAGGCAGGTCAGTAAGTGAGAGTAAGGTGCCTGTGAGAACCTCCTAGGCAGGTTAGTAGGTGAGAGTATGGTACCTGTGAGAACCTCCTGGGCAGGTTAGTAGGTGAGAATAAGGTGCCTGTGAGAACCTCCTAGGCAGGTCAGAAGGGGACAGTAAGGTACCTGTGACAACCTCCTAGGCAGGTCAGTAGGTGAGAGTAAGGTGCCTGTGAGAACCCTCCTAGGCAGGTCAGTAGGTGAGAGTCAGGTGCCTGTGAGACCCTCCTAGGCAGGTCAGTAGATGAGAGTAAGGTGCCTGTGAGAACCTCCTAGGCAGGCTAGTAGGTGAGAGTAAGGTGCCTGTGAGAACCTCCTAGGCAGGTCAGTAGGGGAGAGTAAGGTGCTTGTGAGAACCTCCTAGGCAGGTCAGTAGGTGAGAGTAAGGTACCTGTGAGAACCCTCCTAGGCAGGTCAGTAGTTGAGAGTAAGGTGCCTGTGAGAACCTCCTATGCAGGTCAGTAGGTGAGAGTAAGGTGCCTGTGAGAACCTCCTAGAAAGGTCAGTAGGTGAGAGTAAGGTGCCTGTGAGAACCCTCCTAGGCAGGTTAGTAGGTGAGAGTAAGATTCCTGTGAGAACCTCCTAGGCAGGTTAGTAGGTGAGAGTAAGGTGCCTGTGAGAACCTCCTAGGCAGGTTAGTAGGTGAGAGTAAGGTGCCTGTTAGAACCCTCCAAGGCAGGTCAGTAGGGGAGAGTAAGGTACCTGTGAGAACCTCCTAGGCAGGTCAGTAGGTGAGAGTAAGGTACCTGTGAGAACCTCCTAGGCAGGTTAGTAGGTGAGAGTAAGGTGCCTGTGAGAACCTCCTAGGCAGGTCAGAAGGGGACAGTAAGGTACCTGTGACAACCTCCTAGGCAGGTCAGTAGGTGAGAGTAAGGTGCCTGTGAGAACCCTCTTAGGCAGGTCAGTAGGTGAGAGTCAGGTGCCTGTGAGACCCTCCTAGGCAGGTCAGTAGATGAGAGTAAAGTGCCTGTGAGAACCTCCTAGGCAGGCTAGTAGGTGAGCGTAAGGTGCCTGTGAGAACCCACCTAAGCAGGTCAGTGGGTGAGAGTAAGGTGCCTGTGAGAACCCCCTAGGAAGGTCGGTAGGTTAGAGTAAGGTGCCTGTGAGAACCCTCCTAGGCAGGTTAGTAGGTGAGAGTAATGTGCCTGTGAGAACCTCCTAGGCAGGTCAGTAGGTGAGAGTAAGGTGCTTGTGAGAACCTCCTAGGCAGGTTAGTAAGTGAGAGTAAGGTGCCTGTGAGAACCCTCCTAGAAAGGTCAGTAGGTGAGAGTAAGGTGCCTGTGAGAACCATCCTAGGAAGGTCAGTAGGTGAGAGTAAGGTGCCTGTGAGAACCTCCTAGGCAGGTCAGTGTTTGAGAGTAAGGTGCCTCTGAGAACCTCCTAGGCAGGCTAGTAGGTGAGCGTAAGGTGCCTGTGAGAACCCAACTAAGCAGATCAGTAGGTGAGAGTAAGGTGCCTGTGAGAACCTCCTAGGCAGGTCAGTAGGGGACATTAAGTTACCTGTGAGAACCTCCTAGGCAGGCCAGAAGGGGACAGTAAGGTGCCTGTGAGAACCTCCTCGGCAGGTCAGTATTTGAGAGTAAGGTGAATGTGAGAACCTCCTAGGCAGGTCAGTATTTGAGAGTAAGGTGCCTGTGAGAACCTCCTAGGCAGGTCAGTAGGTGAGAGTAAGGTGCCTGTGAGAACCCTCCTAGGCAGGTCAGTAGGTGAGAGTAAGGTGCCTGTGAGAACCCTCCTAGGCAGGTCAGTAGGTGAGAGTAAGGTGCATGTGAGAACCTCCTAGGCAGGTCAGTATTTGAGAGTAAGGTGTCTGTGAGAACCCTCCTAGGCAGGTCAGTAGGTGAGAGTAAGGTGCCTGTGAGAACCCTCCTAGGCAGGTCAGTAGGTGAGAGTAAGGTACCTGTGAAAACCCTCCTAGGCAGGTCAGTAGGTGAGAGTAAGGTGCATGTGAGAACCTTCTAGGCAGGTCAGTATTTGAGAGTAAGGTGCCTGTGAGAACCCTCCTAGGCAGGTCAGTAGGGGACAGTAAGGTGCCTGTGAGAACCTCCTAGGCAGGTCAGTAGGTTAGAGTAAGGTGCCTGTGAGAACCCTCCTAGGCAAATCAGTTTTGAGAGTCAGTTGACTGTGAGAACCTCCTAGGCAGGTCAGCAGGGGACATTAAGGTATCTGTGAGAACCTCCTAGGCAGGTCAGATGGGGACAGTAAGGTGCCTGTGAGAACCTCCTAGGCAGGTCAGTAGGTGAGAGTAAGGTGCCTGTGAGAACCTTCTAGGCAGGTCAGTATTTGAGAGTAAGGTGCCTGTGAGAACCTCCTAAGCAGGTAAGTAGGTGAGAGTAAGGTGCCTGTGAGAACCCTCCTAGGCAGGTTAGTAGGGGACAGTAAGGTGCCTGTGAGAACCTCCTAGGCAGGTCAGTAGGTGAGAGTAAGGTGCCTGTGAGAACCTCCTAGGCAGGTCAGTAGGTGAGAGTAAGGTGCCTGTGAGAACCTTCTAGGCAGGTCAGACGGGGACAGTAAGGTGCCTGTGAGAACCTCCTAGGCAGGTCAGTAGGTGAGAGTAAGGTGCCTGTGAGAACCTTCTAGGCAGGTCAGAAGGGGACAGTAAGATGCCTGTGAGAACCTTCTAGGCAGGTCAGATGGGGACAGTAAGGTTTCCCTCATACTGGTGAGAGTATGGGGCCTGAGCTGTGGTCACCTGAGTCCCTCGCTGCAGGTAAGAATGATAAAGAACTGTGGCATGTGTCTTCCTGTTACTTGCACTCCAGGCGGAGGATGTGTGTCGGTGAGCCACTGGGTTACTATGGGTTACTATCGGATCTTTACAGGTTGGCTTATCCAGATCTTGTACGTCACCCCTTCTACAGTTACACCTCCATGCTGGATTTACTTGTAACTCTAAGGTGGAGATGTATCAAGCCTTTTATTCTTTGCCAAGGAATTATACACCCTGTCCTAACGGGGAGATGTAGTAAGCCTTGGAGAAAGATAAAAATAGAGATAAAGTACCAACTAATCAGCTCCTACCTGCCATGTTACATTCTTGGAAAAATGTAAGGAGCTGGTTGGTTGGTACTTTATCTCTCTCCACTTTATCTCTCTCTTCTTTGATACATTCGGCCCTAAATGGGCCCTATGCCAGCCCCTGTCTCTCCTCCATTCAGAAAACAAGACGAGGGGAAGTGGGGTACCTGCGGCCACTGCACAAACATTGTGATGACTGAATGTAACTTTCTTTCACATTGTAGGAACTTTTCAAATGTTCTATGAATGTACAGTATTGAGTACAATGTAGCTGTACATCCAATATGAAGCTATGGAATACGTATGCTGTTCCAACAATAACCTCTGGTGTCAGCTGCAGGAAAATCTCAGGAGCCGAAGAAAACAAGAACTTTTAATGAAAAATGCCATGTTACCATCAAGCAACCACAATCTACACACAAGCATCAAGCAACCACAATCTACACACAAGCATCAAGCAACCACAATCTACACACAAGCATCAAGCAACCACAATCTACACACAAGCATCAAGCAAACACAATCTTCCCACAAGCATCAAGCAACCACAATCTTTATGCAAGCATCAAGCAACCATAATCTACACACAAGCATCAAGCAACCACAATCTGCACGCAAGCATCAAGCAATCACAATCTACACACAAGCATCAAGCAACCACAATCTACACACAAGCATCAAGCAACCACAATCTACACACAAGCATCAAGCAACCACAATCTACACACAAGCATCAAGCAACCACAATCTACACACAAGCATCAAGCAACCACAATCTACACACAAGCATCAAGCAACCACAATCTACACACAAGCATCAAACAACCACAATCTATTCTACACATAATCATCAAGCAACCACAATCTACACACAAGCATGATCAAACAACCACAATCTACACACAAGCATCAAGCAACCACAATTTACACACAAGCTTCAAGCAA
Organism: Pseudophryne corroboree; assembly: GCF_028390025.1. Taxonomy (NCBI): domain Eukaryota; kingdom Metazoa; phylum Chordata; class Amphibia; order Anura; family Myobatrachidae; genus Pseudophryne; species Pseudophryne corroboree. Next base: position 831,440,245 of record NC_086449.1, on the reverse strand, counting down.
CCACAATCTACACACAAGCATCAAGCAACCACAATCTACACACAAGCATCAAACTACCACAATCTACACACAAGCATCAAACAACCACAATCTACACACAAGCTTCAAGCAACCACAATCTACACGCAAGAATCAAGCAACCACAATCTACACGCAAGCATCAAGCAACCACAATCTACACGCAAGGATCAAGCAATCACAATCTACACACAAGGATCAAGCAACCACAATCACAATCTACACACTAGGATCAAACAACCACAATTTACACACAAGCATCAAACAACCACAATCTACACAGAAGCATCAAACAACCACAATCTACTCACAAGCATCAAGCAACCACAATCTTCACACAATCATCAAGCAACCACAATCTACACACAAGCATCAAGCAACCACAATCTACACGCAAGCATCAAGCAACCACAATCTGCACGCAAGCATCAAGCAATCACAATCTACACACAAGCATCAAGCAACCACAATCTAAACACAAGCATCAAACTACCACAATCTACACACAAGCATCAAGCAACCACAATCTACACACAAGCATCAAGCAAACACAATCTTCCCACAAGCATCAAGCAACCACAATCTTTATGCAAGCATCAAGCAACCATAATCTACACACAAGCATCAAGCAACCACAATCTGCACGCAAGCATCAAGCAATCACAATCTACACACAAGCATCAAACTACCACAATCTACACACAAGCATCAAGCAACCACAATCTACACACAAGCATCAAGCAACCACAATCTACACACAAGCATCAATAAAACCACAATCTACACTCAAGCATCAAGCAACCACAATCTACACACAAGCATCAAGCAACCACAATCTACACACAAGCATCAAGCAACCACAATCTACACGCAAGTGAGACTGAATATTGGGGGTCATTCCGAGTTGTTCGCTCGTTATTTTTTTCTCGCAACGGAGCGATTAGTCGCTAATGCGCATGTGCAATGTCCGCAGTGCGACTGCGACAAGTAAATTTGCTATGCAGTTAGGAATTTTACTCACGGCATTACGAGGTTTTTTCTTCGTTCTGGTGATCGTAATGTGATTGACAGGAAGTGGGTGTTTCTGGGCGGAAACTGGCCGTTTTATGGGGGTGTGTGAAAAAACGCTGGCGTTTCTGGGAAAAACGCGGGAGTGGCTGGAGAAACGGAGGAGTGTCTGGGCGAACGCTGGGTGTGTTTGTGACGTCAAACCAGGAACGACAAGCACTGAACTGATCGCACTGGAAGAGTAAGTCTCGAGCTACTCAGAAACTGCACAGAGAAGTCTTTTCGCAATATTGCGAATCTTTCGTTCGCAATTTTGAGAAGCTAAGATTCACTCCCAGTAGGCGGCGGCTTAGCGTGTGCAATGCTGCTAAAAGCAGCTAGCGAGCGAACAACTCGGAATGACCCCCATTGGACCCTATTAAGGTTGGATCGTAAAATTGAGAAAACGCAATCCGACGATTATCGACAATAAACTCTCACTGCATTCTCAACTTCTAACTACGCAGGACAAATGGAAAATCCCTTTAATGAATAGTCTTGGGCGTTCTGGTGTGCTGTCTGTAATGTTCTCACGTGTGTTTGGCGAGATTGCCCTTCGTCAGTATGTGATGGAGCATTTACAGTATTCATCTATTTATGTTATTAATTAGTTACCGTCCACGTTGCCAGAAACACAATTATTATTTTATGCGGATCACTCTACTTAACACCCCGGATGAGAGAGAGGTCTCTTTGTACTTTGACTCTTTCCGTTCTTCTGTCACCTCTTATTTCTCCAGCAGGCTCTCTGTGTAACTTCAGATGTCTCCGCTGAAAGTCCAGGCATCTCCAGTAATAACACAGGAGATCTGTGATCACGGCCAGCGGAGCCGCTCTTATCCTCCACACTGCCCCCCTTATCATATACCCTGTACACGGGGTGGGGGGGATGATGAGGCCCCTCCTACTTTACATATCAACCCATTACCCAAAACAGACCCCTAAACAAAGGGACATAGCTATCAAAGACTGGAGAGAGATAAAGTACCAATCAGCTCCTAATTGCCACGTTACAGGCTGTGTTTGAAAAATGACAGGAGCCGATTGATTGGCTGGTACTTTACCTCTCTCCACTTTATCTCTGTCCAGGCTTTGATAAATTCCCCCCACGGCCTGTAAAACGGCACTTAGGAGCCGATTGGTTGGTACTTTATCTCTCTCCACTTTATCACTCTTTCCAAGCTTTGATACATATCCCCCAAAGAGACAACATCTGCGCCAGGTGAAATAAAAGGTTGCAGCTTTGATTTAATTTGGGTGAATTTCCAGCAATGGCGCCACCACAGCGGCGATGCGTGTCTCCAGCCCCCCGGAACTGATGCCTGTGATACGTTATCACCATCCTGAGGCGGTGATAGTGGAGTATACGGACAGCGGCGTAACATGTAGATCCGGCTTCCCCGTGCACACGCAGAATTTCATGGTTATTGCTAATGAAAAAATTTAAAAAATCCTATGAGCGTTTTTTTGGGGGGGGGTTTATAAAACATTTTTACCTATTTCTAAACTTTCAATTCCAGTTTTATTGATCTATCACATAGGGACATATTTATTAAAAAATATGTATAGGACGTCCCCCGAAAACATCGATTTACTGGGGATATCCCTTAAATACTTTATTACAAATACGTCCCCATATTGTAGATCTCAGAATAACGGGGTTAGCACCACTTGATATATGTACCCCATAGTGTAATGTTTGAGACTCAGTCGTCACCTACAGTATATTTGGAAATTTATCATTGTCGCCTATATCTGTTTTTTAGGATGTGAGAAGATAATTCTGGGCACCAGATGTAACAATGTAACAAGCTCTATACGTCCGGCTGAGATTATATTCGTGTGCGCAGAAATCCTTATTCTCTGCTTTGTCCAGCCCAGGACGTTTGTGTTCTAGGTTTGGAATCTTCCCAAATCCACTGGAGACCATTAACACTTCCCAGAGATCCCAGCGGCTGAGAGGGAAGTCATTATTTCTCCCCCCCCCAGTCCCTAGGTGCGCTCCAGCCCTCTCTGGATATCACGAGTCCTATTGATTGGAGTAAAACGCTAATTATTCACATTAGACGTTCCATATTTTTCTGCGGAGTCTCACTGATAGGGATCAATAATAGCTTTCCATTAAAATGATATTTGTGTGTCGTATAGCTCTCAGATCGGAGATGCTGAAAAAGGAGCATTGTAAATGTAAAGCAAGGCAGGGAGGCTGGGGTCTTACAGGCAGGGAGGCTGGAGTATTAGTTACAGGCAGAGAGGCTGAGGTATTACAGGCAGGGAGGCTGGGGTATTAGTTACAGGCAGGGGGGCTGGGGTCTTACAGGCAGGGAGGCTGGGGTCTTAGTTACAGGCAGGGAGGCTGAGGTATTACAGGCAGGGAGGCTGGGGTCTTACAGGCAGGGAGGCTGGGGTCTTCGTTACAGGCAGGGAGGCTGAGGTCTTACAGGCAGGGAGGCTGGGGTCTTACAGGCAGGGAGGCTGGGGTCTTCATTACAGACAGGGAGGATGGGTTCTTAGTTACAGGCAGGGAGGCTGGGGTCTTAAAGGCAGGGAGGCAGGGGTCTTAGTTACAGGCAGGGAGGCTGAGGTATTACAGGTAGAAGACTGGGGTCTTACAGGCAGGGAAGCTGGGGTCTTACAGGCAGGGAGGCTGGGGTCTTAGTTACAGGCAGGGAGGCTGAGGTATTACAGGCAGAAAGCTGGGGTCTTACAGGCAGGGAGGCTGGGGTCTTACAGGCAGGGAGGCTGGGGTCTTCGTTACAGGCAGGGAGGCTGAGGCCTTACAGGCAGGGAGGCTGGGGTCTTACAGGCAGGAAGGCTGGGGTCTTCGTTACAGACAGAGAGGATGGGGTCTTAGTTACAGGCAGGGAGGCTGGGGTCTTAAAGGCAGGGAGGCAGGGGTCTTAGTTACAGGCAGGGAGGCTGAGGTATTACAGGTAGAAGACTGGGGTCTTACAGGCAGGGAGGCTGGGGTCTTACAGGCACGGAGGCTGGGTCTTAGTTACAGGCAGGGAGGCTGAGGTATTACAGGCAGAAAGCTGGGGTCTTACAGGCAGGGAGGCTGGGGTCTTACAGGCAGGGAGGCTGGGGTCTTAGTTACAGACAGGGAGGCTGGGGTCTTACAGGCAGGGAGGCTGGGGTCTTACAGGCAGGGAGGCTGAGGTCTTACATGCAGGGAGACTGCAGTCTTACAGACAGGGAGGCTGGGGTCTTACAGGTAGGCAGGCTGGGGTCTTACAGGCAGGAAGGCTGGCGTCTTACAGGCAGGGAGGCTGGGGTATTAGTTACAGGCAGGGAGGCTGGGGTCTTACAGGCAGGGAGGATGGGGTATTAGTTACAGGCAGGGAGGCTGGGGTCTTACAGGCAGGGAGGCTGGGGTATTAGTTACAGGCAGGGAGGCTGGGGTCTTACAGGCAGGGAGGCTGGGGTATTAGTTACAGGCAGGGAGGCTGGGGTCTTACAGGCAGGGAGGCTGGGGTCTTAGTTACAGGCAGGGAGGCTGGGGTCTTACAGGCAGGGAGGCTGGGGTCTTAGTTACAGGCAGGGAGGCTGGGGTCTTACAGGCAGGGAGGCTGGGGTCTTACAGACAGCGAGGCTGGGGTCTTGCAGGCAGGGAGGCTGGGGTCTTACAGGCAGGGAGGCTGGGATCTTACAGGCAGGGAGGCTGCTGTCTTACAGGGAGGCTGGGGTCTTACAGGCAGGGAGGCTGGGGTCTTACAGGCAGGGAGGCTGTGATCTTACAGGCAGGGAGGCTGGGGTCTTACAGGCAGGGAGGCTGCTGTCTTACAGGGAGGCTGCGGTCTTACATGCAGGTAGGCTGCGGTATTACAGGCAGGGAGGCTGGGGTCTTACAGGCAGGGAGGCTGGGGTATTAGTTACAGGCAGGGAGGCTGGGGTCTTACAGGCAGGGAGGCTGGGGTCTTAGTTACAGGCAGGGAGGCTGGGGTCTTACAGGCAGGGAGGCTGGGGTCTTAGTTACAGGCAGGGAGGCTGGGGTCTTACAGGCAGGGAGGCTGGGGTCTTACAGACAGCGAGGCTGGGGTCTTGCAGGCAGGGAGGCTGGGGTCTTACAGGCAGGGAGGCTGGGGTCTTACAGGCAGGGAGGCTGCTGTCTTACAGGGAGGCTGGGGTTTTACAGGCAGGGAGGCTGGGGTCTTACAGGCAGGGAGGCTGTGATCTTACAGGCAGGGAGGCTGGGGTCTTACAGGCAGGGAGGCTGCTGTCTTACAGGGAGGCTGCGGTCTTACATGCAGGGAGGCTGCGGTATTACAGGCAGGGAGGCTGGGGTGTAACAGGCAGGGAATCTGCAATGCTTAGGAGATGTCTGTAATAAGCTAAATAAAGGGTCATATCTATAAACGATTGGAGAGAGATAAAGTACCATGCATGTCTGCCCCTGTTCTCCAGGCATAAGCGGAGACAGCGCCACCGGGCACAGACAATCCAGATGCTGGGGCGCGCTCAGCCCCCATGTACAGTACAGAATTGTGCATCTCACACAAGAATAAAATAATTTTTTATATTTCATCTTTGCAATTGTGTAAATACTCTGTAGGGAAAATAAAATCAATAAGTAGTTGAGAGAGAATTCGATCTGCAGCCTCGGAGCTGGGACTGATGACACCTGGAGTTCTGCGTGTTACACACCTGTAAGTGTATGCGTGTGCTCACACAACACACTCACTGTTACTAGTAAGTCAGATTGCTGTTCATGTTAGATATTCTGACACCATGGGGGTAATTCAGACCTGATCACAGCAGCAAATTTGTTAGCAGATGGGCAAAACCATGGCCCTCATTCCGAGTTGTTCGCTCGTTATTTTCCTTCGCATCGGTGCGATTTTCCGCTAACTGCGCACTGCGACTGCGCCAAGTAAATTTGCTATGCAGTTAGATATTTTACTCACGGCATTACGAGGTTTTTTCTTCGTTCTGGTGATCGTAATGTGATTGACAGGAAGTGGGTGTTTCTGGGCGGAAACTGGCCGTTTTATGGGTGTGTGTGAAAAAACGCTACCGTTTCTGGGAAAAATGCGGGAGTGGCTGGAAAAACGGGCGAGTGTCTGGGCGAACGCTGGGTGTGTTTGTGACGTCAAACCAGGAACGACAAGCACTGAACTGATCGCACTGGCAGAGTAAGTCTCAAGCCAGGCCCGGCGCTACCCGCTCAGCAAAGGGATGCAAAACAGGTAGGCGCCAGGGTTGGAGAGGCGCCTACCTGCTTTGCATCCCCGCTGCTGCGCCTGGGCCCCTACTGCTGCTGCCGGCTGCTATGCCCCTCCCCCCCCCCCCCCCCCCCCCTGACAGTAGGGTTGGTTCTATATCGGAGTGGCTGAAGGGACCTTGTGATGTATCTAGGGGAGGAGCTACGTCACCAGGGGGAGGAGCTACGGGCGAACAGGGTACCCGAAAAGTACCCTCGCGGGCTCGCTTCGCTCGCCACGCTTCGGGCACGGTGGCTCGCTTCGCTCACCACCTAATTGAGGACAGTGTGGGAGGGAACACCCAGTGAGAGCCGAGGAGCTGCTGCTGCTGGGCTGATGATACACACTACTGAGTGTGGTGGGAGGGGCCAGCCACAGGGAAGCAAAGCCCTGCTTCGTTCAGACGGCATCTCAGTGTGCACACAGGCTCGGTAGATGCTAGAATCAAGTGGGCTAAGGGACCTTTTCCGTAAGGGGGAGGAGTTACGACGCAAGGGGGAGGAGCTGGGCCAGCGGGATAGTTCCTCTACTATCCACGCCACCAACTATTACCTTTAGTAATTAGGTGGCCTCAGGTCAGCTCTATGTACTGTGGCACTGGGTGTAATATGGAAGGGGGGGGCTGTGTATAATAATATGTAAGCTGGTACAGAGTGTAATATAGGGGAGGGGGGCGTGTGTGCTGTGTATAGTGTCATGTGTAGGGTGTAATATGGGGGGGGGGCTGTGTCTAATGCCATGTGCTGGGTGTAATATGGGGGGGCTGTGTATAATGTCATGTGCTGGGTGTAATATGGGGGGGCTGTGTATAATGTCATGTGCTGGGTGTAATGTGGGGGGCACTGTGTATATGTGTGTAAGCGTCACTGGTACAGGGGGCGTTGCATCTTCTATAAGCGTCACTGCTACAGGGGGCGTTACATGTGCAAGCGTCACTGGTACAAGGGGCGTTGCGTGTGTAAGCGTCACTGGTACAGGAGGCGTTACGTGTGTAAGCGGCACTGGTACAGGGGGCGTTACGTGTGTAAGCGTCACTGGTATAGGGGATGTTACGTGTGTAAGCGTCACTGGTATAGGGGATGTTACGTGTGTAAGCGTCACTGGTACAGGGGGCGTTACGTGTGTAAGCGTCACTGGTATAGGGGGCGTTATGTGTGTAAGCGTCACTGGTACAGGGAGCGTTACGTGTGTAAGCGGCACTGGTACAGGGGGCGTTACGTGTGTAAGCGTCACTGGTACAGGGGGCGTTACGTGTGTAAGCGTCACTGGTATAGGGGGCGTTATGTGTGTAAGCGTCACTGGTACAGGGAGCGTTACGTGTGTAAGCGGCACTGGTACAGGGGGCGTTACGTGTGTAAGCGTCACTGGTACAGGGGGCGTTGCGTGTGTAAGCGCCACTGCTACAGGTTGCGTTACGTGTGTAAGCGTCACTGGTACAGGGGGCATTACGTGTGTAAGCGTCACTGGTACAGGAGGCGTTACGTGTGTAAGCGGCACTGGTACAGGGGGCGTTACGTGTGTAAGCGTCACTGGTATAGGGGATGTTACGTGTGTAAGCGTCACTGGTACAGGGGGCGTTACGTGTGTAAGCGTCACTGGTATAGGGGATGTTACGTGTGTAAGCGTCACTGGTACAGGGGGCGTTACGTGTGTAAGCGTCACTGGTATAGGGGATGTTACGTGTGTAAGCGTCACTGGTATAGGGGATGTTACGTGTGTAAGCGGCACTGGTACAGGGGGCGTTACGTGTGTAAGCGTCACTGGTATAGGGGATGTTACGTGTGTAAGCGTCACTGGTATAGGGGATGTTACGTGTGTAAGCGTCACTGGTACAGGGGGCGTTACGTGTGTAAGCGTCACTGGTATAGGGGATGTTACGTGTGTAAGCGTCACTGGTATAGGGGATGTTACGTGTGTAAGCGTCACTGGTACAGGAGGCGTTACGTGTGTAAGCGTCTCTGGTACAGGGGGCGTTACGTGTGTAAGCGTCACTGGTACAGGGGGCGTTACGTGTGTAAGCGTCACTGGTACAGGGAGCGTTACGTGTGTAAGCGTCACTGGTATAGGGGATGTTACGTGTGTAAGCGTCACTGGTACAGGGGGCGTTACGTGTGTAAGCGTCACTGGTACAGGGGGGTGTTACTTGTGTAAGCGTCACTGGTACAGGGAGCGTTACGTGTGTAAGCGGCACTGGTATAGGGGGCGTTACGTGTGTAAGCGTCACTGGTACAGGGGGCATTACGTGTGTAAGCGTCTCTGGTACTGGGGGCGTTACGTGTGTAAGCATCACTGGTACAGGGGGCGCTGCCTGTGTAAGCGCCACTGCTGCAGGGAGTGTTGCGAGTGTAAGCGTCACTGGTACAGGGAGCGTTACGTGTGTAAGCGTCACTGGTACAGGGGGGTGTTACTTGTGTAAGCGTCACTGGTACAGGGAGCGTTACGTGTGTAAGCGGCACTGGTACAGGGGGCGTTACGTGTGTAAGCGTCACTGGTACAGGGGGGTTTACGTGTGTAAGCGTCACTGGTACAGGGGGCGTTACGTGTGTAAGCGTCTCTGGTACTGGGGGCGTTACGTGTGTAAGCGGCACTGGTACAGGGGGCGCTGCCTGTGTAAGCGTCACTGGTACAGGGAGTGTTGCGAGTGTAAGCGTCACTGGTACAGGGGGCGTTACGTGTGTAAGCGTCACTGGTATAGGGGGCGTTACGTGTGTAAGCGGCACTGGTACAGGGGGCGTTACGTGTGTAAGCGTCACTGGTATAGGGGGCGCTGCCTGTGTAAGCGTCACTGGTACAGGGAGTGTTGCGAGTGTAAGCGTCACTGGTACAGGGAGCGTTACGTGTGTAAGCGGCACTGGTACAGGGGGCGTTACGTGTGTAAGCGTCACTGGTATAGGGGGCGCTGCCTGTGTAAGCGTCACTGGTACAGGGAGTGTTGCGAGTGTAAGCGTCACTGGTACAGGGGGCGTTACGTGTGTAAGCGTCACTGGTATAGGGGGCGTTACGTGTGTAAGCGTCACTGGTACAGGGAGTGTTGCGAGTGTAAGCGTCACTGGTACAGGGGGCGTTACGTGTGTAAGCGGCACTGGTACAGGGGGCGTTACGTGTGTAAGCGTCACTGCTACAGGGGGTGTTACTTGTGTAAGCGTCACTGGTACAGGGGGCGTTACGTGTGTAAGCGGCACTGGTACAGGGGGCGTTACGTGTGTAAGCGGCACTGGTACAGGGGGCGTTACGTGTGTAAGCGGCACTGGTACAGGGGGGCGTTACGTGTGTAAGCGGCACTGGTACAGAGGGCATTACGTGTGTAAGCGTCACTGGTACAGGGGGCGTTACGTGTGTAAGCGTCTCTGGTACAGAGGGCATTACGTGTGTAAGCGTCACTGGTACAGGGGGCGTTACGTGTGTAAGCGTCTCTGGTACTGGGGGCGTTACGTGTGTAAGCGGAACTGGTACAGGGGGCGTTACGTGTGTAAGCGTCACTGCTGTAGGGGGCGTTATGTGTGTAAGCGTCACTGGTACAGGGAGAATTATGTGTAAAAGCATTGTGTGCGCTGTCCCTTTGTAAAGTATGGGAGGGCGCAAATTTATAGTTTGCAGGGGGGCGCCGGACACCCTAGCACCAGCCCTGTCTCGAGCTACTCAGAAACTGCACAGAAAAATCTTTTTTCGCAATATTGCTAAGCTAAGATACACTCCCAGAGGGCGGCGGCTTAGCGTGTGCACTGCTGCGAAAAGCGGCTAGCGAGCGAACAACTCGGAATGAGGGCCCATGTGCACTGCAGGTGGGGGCAGATGTAACATGTGCAGAGAGAGTTAGATTTTAGTGGGTTATATTGTTTCTGTGCAGGGTAAATACTGGCTGCTTCATTTTTACACTGCAATTTAGATTTCAGTTTGAACACACCCCACCCAAATCTAACTCTCTCTGCACATGTTACATCTGCCCCACCTGCAGTGCACATGGGCCCTCATTCCGAGTTGTTCGCTCGGTATTTTTCATCGCATCGCAGAGAAAATCCGCTTAGTACGCATGCGCAATGTTCGCACTGCGACTGCGCCAAGTAACTTTACTATGAAGAAAGTATTTTTACTCACGGCTTTTTCTTCGCTCCGGCGATCGTAATGTGATTGACAGGAAATGGGTGTTACTGGGCGGAAACACGGCGTTTCAGGGGCGTGTGGCTGAAAACGCTACCGTTTCCGGAAAAAACGCAGGAGTGGCCGGAGAAACGGTGGGAGTGCCTGGCCGAACGCTGGGTGTGTTTGTGACGTCAACCAGGAACGACAAGCACTGAAATGATCGCACAGGCAGAGTAAGTCTGGAGCTACTCTGAAACTGCTAAGTAGTTAGTAATCGCAATATTGCGAATACATCGGTCGCAATTTTAAGAAGCTAAGATTCACTCCCAGTAGGCGGCGGCTTAGCGTGTGTAACTCTGCTAAATTCGCCTTGCGACCGATCAACTCGGAATGAGGGCCATGGTTTTGCCCAACTGCTAACAAATTTGCTGCTGCGATCAGGTCTGAATTAGGCCCCATATTAGCTACAATACAGTATGACATCCCTAGTCAGAATGAGGACGTCAGCGGAATGTTATATGGACATATGGAAGCATTTCATGCCTATAGGGCCTGCTGCAGGTGTGGGTGTTTTTGCTGCTGCCGTTACTATCTGTCGCTGTACGCAGTTGCGATTACACTAATACGGACACTCAGACGCTAACCTGAGCACAGGGGAGCACACTGCTATTGCATCATTTCCATTTGATGGCGTACAACCGCTGATACATTGGTACCATCGTCACAAATCGGGTCATGGCGCAGATTCAGAGTCCCTCTGTAGACGCGCAGGTTGAGCGGCTCTCCTGGGACACTGAGGACTCTCCAGTAGCAAGTGAGATTGCAACTGCTAATTTATGCACGCCCAGAAATTGCCGTCTGTACGGCCATGACACGCCTGCCTTTACCCGACCACTCCCCATAACCAGCCCCAAACGCTGTCTTCCTATATCCAGCTACTATTGGGTCCTATACTTGCCTGTCTCATTGGGTTGTATATGGGGCCCTTACAAATGTTGCTATGGGGGCCACCAATGACTAGTTGTGCCGGGGTTTGTGTACAATGGGCCTGATTTAGAGACAGATGGAAAACGTCTGTAATTGCTGGAAGCTGGATTTACTACCTTATACTAATGTATATGTGCGGCTCCAAGCGGGAAGCCGCTGTCCCAAGTCTTTTCCGTCCACAGACACTCCTACAAGATGGATCTATCTTGTGCGCAAGGGCCTGACCCAGAATCACCGTAAATATCCAAAGATGTGTAAATTCTCTCCTGCACCTGCGCACTTTACAAAGACTCGCTATTTGCGCCTACATAGGGGGATATCCAATTATGCCCGTTAAAACATCGGGTCCGAAAAATGTCCCTTTTCGGCCGTTTATCTGACTTTTCTCCGATGTTTCATCGATTTTTTTTACATGCTATCCTGTTAAATCGCGTGTAAAAAAACAACTGTGTTTTCGGGTGAAACAGCCCCGTTTTCGGACGAAAACGGGGCTGATTCCGGGGACTCTGCTTTGCCTACTGGAGGCAGGTGAAACAAAATCCCCAATAAGCCGGCGCGTGCCGCGGCTTATCGGGGCTAATTAGATAGCCCCCGGCGGGACAGTTACCCCCGGTAAAAAAACGGGGCTAATTGGATATCCCCCATAGAGCGCTGCATCTGAATCGTCACTATTTGCGCCTACATAGAGCGCTGCATCTGAATCGTCGCTATATGCGCCTGTATAGAGCGCTGCATCTGAATCGTTGCGCTTATACTGTACGCTGTAATGATGATGTCATGTGATGTGAAATAGCGCAGCATATATAATATTGATACTGAGATGTTTGTGATGGATGAGAATAGAGGAAAAAATATGTCAGATAATCAGCTCCTAACTGTCATGTTACAGGCTGTGTTTGAAAAATGACAGTTGGGTGCTGATTGGTTGTTACTTTATCTCTCTCTCTCTCTCTATCCAAGCTTTGATACACCAAAATTCCAGGATGGTCTTGGAAACAAAATCAAGACCAAACGTCCCAAAGTTCCCGACCTTGCAGCGAGATTGAGATGGGGCCATTAGCTGGTCTCTTATTGGCTGGAAATATGCCATTCCAGTGTGGAAGCCGCGGAGAGGCTCATCGCACGTCACCATACAGAGAGTATGATGTAGAGATCGACGCTAAAGGCACTTTGCACTTATTTCCCACAAATGCGTTGTGCATGCGCATACTCCTTGCGCTCACAGAGGCACCTCAAGGGTTGTGGATGATGCATATGAAGTGAACACACTGCAGTGAGGGCGTCCCCTGCTGGCCACAAGGCGCATATGCAGCTGTCAGAAGGCAGATCACGTGCAGGTGCTCGACCAATGGTGTAAAATACGGACTGACGATGACAATGACAATTTGGGTCTCTATCTGTAGACCCAAATGGTTTAGTTGCATAACAGGTTACACAGGACTCAGACACTCAGGCGGGGAAGAGGAGAAGCTGGGAGCCCTGTGTCACTTACATCTCTCTCCACCCTCCTATCTCTCCTCTGGTCAGAAAGCTCTGTCGGTAGCTCTTGAAACATGATATTCCTGCTGGTTCTGCTGCTGCTTAAGAGGGAAAGCTAGTGATGTCAGTGTGCTCTGGCCGAGGGGTTCCCTGACAAAGGGGAGCCCGGGGTACAGTATATCCTGCATCCCCCCTTAATCTGGCTATGCGGACATGCACGCTGCAACCTGTACAGCCGCCTGGAGCGTCCTTAGCATGCTCAGATCCAGGTAATTCCTGGTGACGGCGGCACCACCCCATCAGCATGGTGTCAGGTGTTCAAGGGGCAAGAACCCGCTGCTCCAGCAACATCAAGGCTCATACACCGGAGTGGGGCAGTACAACTAAATGGTGTTTATCCATTCATGTCACTCATTGACTCACTAATGTTTGCAGACAGAAGACGCACAAATGCACGCACACGCCTGTTTGACGCTTTTACAGGAAGATGGCTGCCACTGCTTAGCAAGACGCTGGCAAATTATAAAGTCCCGGAATAGACGCCGCTCCCTGCACTGCAAACTTTGCTTCATTTCTACCTATATAGCGTTTGATCCAGGGTAAAATGTCATCCCCTCTATTCACAGTCAGTGGTCAGAGACTTCTTTCTGAGGCAGCGAGCCAACACCAGGCCTCACGGCAATTTCAGTAAATCACAGCTGAGTAAATAGACTCCTCTGAAGTATAACGCGGCGTTTATTACAGGCTGTCTGCGTCGGTTATGGATTTTGAAGGGAAAAAAAGTAATAATTCCTCTTTAATGCATTATTCTCCCATCAAAAGTGTTCACAACAAACAGAAATATTGATAACGTTTATGGAACGCACACAAAAAAAAAAAGATAGAAAGAAAGAAAGAAAATGAGGTAGACAGACTTTTATGGAGAAATCAGACAATTACCAGGCATTCAACGGAGCATGATTAAAACCCACAGAACGCTTGATAGGCCTCATATGATACTTGATTGCCGGCGGATTATTAGGCCCAAGACAGGAGACAGCGCCGTGATAATAGCCTGTTAAGTAACGCAGCTTTGCAGTTCTTTTGATTACAATTTTATATGCAAATACGAACGAAGGAAAAAAAAAAGGCCTCAATTACTGTTCAGTTGCTGCCGAATATGTAAATGAAATAAATTAATAAAGTGCAGTCTTTCAGCAAAACTTTGTAATTTGAAGAATCAACATAATTACTAATAAAGGACTTGACTGTTCTATACAGTGAATAACCAGACATAGATTCCTTTCTTGTAGGGACCGGGTTTTTTTTTCTCCCCCTCCCGAGTGCTTAGTAACAAGCTTGTTTCACAATACAAAGCGCGATACAGGATTGCCCACTGACTGTGAATGGGGCCTTTGTTTTCCGGCCTGTTTGGTTAGGAAATCGTTGCTATTTAGATTTCCAAGAGGGAATATAAAATTATGCTCACCTAATGAAACAGGCCAGTAAATACAGCAGTTAATCTGACAACCTCGCATTCCTGCATCGCATTCGCAGAAACAATTTAACACAAACAATAATTTAAACCCTGAATAAATCATAAGGCAGGGGTACGTAAGATGGAGGTCCCCCCCGTCCCTGTAATCATGGCAGCCTCCGAGTGAGAAGTGACATTTCCAGTATGCGGTCTCTGAGCGAGAGAGAGGGAAGAGCCGGCCTAATTCAGCAAAGTGCGTGTCATTCTAATTGTCAATAAGAGCGCAGGCTGGAGAGAGCTCCCGGGGCGGCCCGATACTGCAGCCAGGAAAGGACGAGCGCGGCTTAAAGGGACAGAAGTATTAAACGCCGTGCCCTGGTTCTCAGTTACAGCCAAAATGCGGGTGGAGGGAGACGCGTTGCACCTTGTTGCGTTGCCGCTGGGAGAAGCTAAAATATGCGGATAGATTTAGAGTTGGGACAGGGGCGCATCCGAGCTCAACTCTAAATGGCTGCTTCGGATAAATCTGCCCTGTATTTAATGCCTACAAGCAGAAGCAAATGCTCCATTATCACATGGGCCCTCACTCAGATGTGGACGGAGATGTTATAGCTTACACAGAAGCAGCAGCGAGAGCACTAGTATGGTAATGCAGCAGGAGGCGTCACACAGCAGCAGTGATAGCACTAATATGGTAATGCAGCAGGAGGCGTCACACAGCAGCAGCAATAGCACTAATATGGTAATGCAGCAGGAGGCGTCACACAGCAGCAGTGATAGCACTAATATGGTAATGCAGCAGGAGGCGTCACACAGCAGCAGTGATAGCACTAATATGGTAATGCAGCAGGAGGCGTCACACAGCAGCAGCAAAAGCTCTAATATGGTAATGCAGCAGGAGGCGTCACACAGCAGCAGTGATAGCACTAATATGGTAATGCAGCAGGAGGCGTCACACAGCAGCAGCAAAAGCTCTAATATGGTAAAGCAGCAGGAGGCGTCACACAGCAGAAGTGATAGCACTAATATGGTAATGCAGCAGGAGGCGTCACACAGCAGCAGCAAAAGCTCTAATATGGTAATGCAGCAGGAGGCGTCACACAGCAGCAGTGATAGCAGTAATATGGTAATGCAGCAGGAGGTGTCACACAGCAGTGATAGCACTAATATGGTAATGCAGCAGGGGACGTCACACAGCAGCAGTGATAGCACTAATATGGTAATGCAGCAGGAGGTGTCACACAGCAGCAGTGATAGCACTAATATGGTAATGCAGCAGGAGGTGTCACACAGCAGCAGTGATAGCACTAATATGGTAATGCAGCAGGAGGCGTCACACAGCAGAAGTGATAGCACTAATATGGTAATGCAGCAGGAGGCGTCACACAGCAGCAGCAAAAGCTCTAATATGGTAAAGCAGCAGGAGGCGTCACACAGCAGCAGTGATAGCACTAATATGGTAATGCAGCAGGAGGCGTCACACAGCAGCAGTGATAGCACTAATATGGTAATGCAGCAGGGGGCGTCACACAGCAGCAGTGATAGCACTAATATGGTAATGCAGCAGGAGGCGTCACACAGCAGTAGTGATAGCACTAATATGGTAATGCAGCAGGAGGTGTCACACAGCAGCAGTGATAGCACTAATATGGTAATGCAGCAGGAGGCGTCACACAGCAGCAGTGATAGCACTAATATGGTAATGCAGCAGGAGGCGTCACACAGCAGCAGTGATAGCACTAATATGGTAATGCAGCAGGAGGCGTCACACAGCAGCAGTGATAGCACTAATATGGTAATGCAGCAGGAGGCGTCACACAGCAGCAGTGATAGCACTAATATGGTAATACAGCAGGAGGCGTCACACAGCAGCAGCGATAGCACTAATATGGTAATGCAGCAGGAGGTGTCACACAGCAGCAGTGATAGCACTAATATGGTAATGCAGCAGGAGGCGTCACACAGCAGCAGTGATAGCACTAATATGGTAATGCAGCAGGAGGTGTCACACAGCAGCAGTAATAGTACTAATATGGTAATGCAGCAGGAGGCGTCACACAGCAACAGCGATAGCACTAATATGGTAATGCAGCAGGAAGTGTCACACAGCAGCAGCGATAGCACTAATATGGTAATACAGCAGGAGGCGTCACACAGCAGCAGTGATAGCACTAATATGGTAATACAGCAGGAGGCGTCACACAGCAGCAGTGATAGCACTAATATGGTAATACAGCAGGAGGCGTCACACAGCAGCAGCAATAGCACTAATATGGTAATGCAGCAGGAGGCGTCACACAGCAGCAGCAATAGCACTAATATGGTAATGCAGCAGGAAGTGTCACACAGCAGCAGCGATAGCACTAATATGGTAATGCAGCAGGAGGTGTCACACAGCAGCAGCGATAGCACTAATATGGTAATACAGCAGGAGGTGTCACACAGCAGCAGTGATAGCACTAATATGGTAATGCAGCAGGAGGTGTCACACAGCAGCAGTGATAGCACTAATATGGTAATACAGCAGGAGGCGTCACACAGCAGTAGTGATAGCACTAATATGGTAATGCAGCAGGAGGTGTCACACAGCAGTAGTGATAGCACTAATATGGTAATGCAGCAGGAGGTGTCACACAGCAGTAGTGATAGCACTAATATGGTAATGCAGCAGGAGGTGTCACACAGCAGCAGCGATAGCACTAATATGGTAATACAGCAGGAGGTGTCACACAGCAGTAGTGATAGCACTAATATGGTAATGCAGCAGGAGGTGTCACACAGCAGTAGTGATAGCACTAATATGGTAATGCAGCAGGAGGTGTCACACAGCAGCAGTGATAGCACTAATATGGTAATGCAGCAGGAGGTGTCACACAGCAGCAGTGATAGCACTAATATGGTAATGCAGCAGGAAGTGTCACACAGCAGCAGTGATAGCACTAATATGGTAATGCAGCAGGAGGCGTCACACAGCAGCAGTGATAGCACTAATATGGTAATGCAGCAGGAGGTGTCACACAGCAGCAGTGATAGCACTAATATGGTAATGCAGCAGGAGGCGTCACACAGCAGCAGTGATAGCACTAATATGGTAATGCAGCAGGAGGTGTCACACAGCAGCAGTGATAGCACTAATATGGTAATGCAGCAGGAGGCGTCACACAGCAGCAGTGATAGCACTAATATGGTAATACAGCAGGAAGTGTCACACAGCAGCAGTGATAGCACTAATATGGTAATGCAGCAGGAGGTGTCACACAGCAGCAGCGATAGCACTAATATGGTAATACAGCAGGAGGTGTCACACAGCAGCAGTGATAGCACTAATATGGTAATGCAGCAGGAGGCGTCACACAGCAGCAGTGATAGCACTAATATGGTAATACAGCAGGAGGCGTCACACAGCAGCAGTGATAGCACTAATATGGTAAAGCAGCAGGAGGCGTCACACAGCAGCAGTGATAGCACTAATATGGTAATGCAGCAGGGGGCGTCACACAGCAGCAGTGATATCACTAATATGGTAATACAGCAGGAAGTGTCACACAGCAGCAGTGATAGCACTAATATGGTAATGCAGCAGGGGGCGTCACACAGCAGCAGCGATAGCACTAATATGGTAATGCAGCAGGAGGTGTCACACAGCAACAGCGATAGCACTAATATGGTAATGCAGCAGGAGGCGTCACACAGCAGCAGTGATAGCACTAATATGGTAATGCAGCAGGGGGCGTCACACAGCAGCAGTGATAGCACTAATATGGTAATACAGCAGGAGGTGTCACACAGCAGCAGTGATAGCACTAATATGGTAATGCAGCAGGAGGCGTCACACAGCAACAGTGATAGCACTAATATGGTAATACAGCAGGGGGCGTCACACAGCAGCAGTGATAGCACTAATATGGTAATGCAGCAGGAGGCGTCACACAGCAGCAGTGATAGCACTAATATGGTAATGCAGCAGGAGGTGTCACACAGCAGCAGTGATAGCACTAATATGGTAATGCAGCAGGAGGCGTCACACAGCAGCAGTGATAGCACTAATATGGTAATACAGCAGGAAGTGTCACACAGCAGCAGTGATAGCACTAATATGGTAATGCAGCAGGAGGTGTCACACAGCAGCAGCGATAGCACTAATATGGTAATACAGCAGGAGGTGTCACACAGCAGCAGTGATAGCACTAATATGGTAATGCAGCAGGAGGCGTCACACAGCAGCAGTGATAGCACTAATATGGTAATACAGCAGGAAGTGTCACACAGCAGCAGTGATAGCACTAATATGGTAATGCAGCAGGAAGTGTCACACAGCAGCAGCGATAGCACTAATATGGTAATGCAGCAGGAGGCGTCACACAGCAGCAGTGATAGCACTAATATGGTAATGCAGCAGGAGGTGTCACACAGCAGCAGCGATAGCACTAATATGGTAATGCAGCAGGAGGTGTCACACAGCAGCAGTGATAGCACTAATATGGTAATGCAGCAGGAGGCGTCACACAGCAGCAGCGATAGCACTAATATGGTAATGCAGCAGGAGGCGTCACACAGCAGCAGTGATAGCACTAATATGGTAATGCAGCAGGGGGCGTCACACAGCAGCAGTGATAGCACTAATATGGTAATGCAGCAGGAGGTGTCACACAGCATCAGTGATAGCACTAATATGGTAATGCAGCAGGAGGCGTCACACAGCAGCAGCGATAGCACTAATATGGTAATGCAGCAGGAGGCGTCACACAACAGCAGCGATAGCACTAATATGGTAATGCAGCAGGGGGTGTCACACAGCAGCAGTGATAGCACTAATATGGTAATGCAGCAGGAGGCGTCACACAACAGCAGCGATAGCACTAATATGGTAATGCAGCAGGGGGTGTCACACAGCAGCAGTGATAGCACTAATATGGTAATGCAGCAGGAGGCGTCACACAACAGCAGCGATAGCACTAATATGGTAATGCAGCAGGGGGCGTCACACAGCAGCAGTGATAGCACTAATATGGTAATGCAGCAGGGGGCGTCACACAGCAGCAGTGATAGCACTAATGTGGTAATACAGCAGGAGGTGTCACACAGCAGCAGTGATAGCACTAATATGGTAATGCAGCAGGAGGCGTCACACAGCAGCAGTGATAGCACTAATGTGGTAATACAGCAGGAGGTGTCACACAGCAGCAGTGATAGCACTAATATGGTAATGCAGCAGGAGGCGTCACACAGCAGCAGTGATAGCACTAATATGGTAATGCAGCAGGGGGCGTCACACAGCAGCAGTGATAGTACTAATATGGTAATGCAGCAGGAGGTGTCACACAGCAGCAGTGATAGCACTAATATGGTAATGCAGCAGGAGGTGTCACACAGCAGCAGTGATAGCACTAATATGGTAATGCAGCAGGGGGTGTCACACAGCAGCAGTGATAGCACTAATATGGTAATGCAGCAGGAGGCATCACACAGCAGCAGTGATAGCACTAATATGGTAATGCAGCAGGGGGCGTCACACAGCAGCAGTGATAGTACTAATATGGTAATGCAGCAGGAGGTGTCACACAGCAGCAGTGATAGCACTAATATGGTAATGCAGCAGGGGGTGTCACACAGCAGCAGTGATAGTACTAATATGGTAATACAGCAGGAGGCGTCACACAGCAGCAGCAAAAGCTCTAATATGGTAATGCAGCAGGAGGCGTCACACAGCAGCAGTGATAGCACTAATATGGTAATGCAGCAGGAGGCGTCACACAGCAGAAGTGATAGCACTAATATGGTAATGCAGCAGGAGGCGTCACACAGCAGCAGTGATAGCACTAATATGGTAATGCAGCAGGGGGCGTCACACAGCAGCAGTGATAGTACTAATATGGTAATGCAGCAGGAGGTGTCACACAGCAGCAGTGATAGCACTAATATGGTAATGCAGCAGGGGGTGTCACACAGCAGCAGTGATAGCACTAATATGGTAATGCAGCAGGAGGCGTCACACAGCAGCAGTGATAGCACTAATATGGTAATGCAGCAGGAGGTGTCACACAGCAGCAGTGATAGCACTAATATGGTAATACAGCAGGGGGCGTCACACAGCAGCAGTGATAGCACTAATATGGTAATACAGCAGGAGGTGTCACACAGCAGCAGTGATAGTACTAATATGGTAATGCAGCAGGGGGCGTCACACAGCAGCAGTGATAGTACTAATATGGTAATGCAGCAGGAGGTGTCACACAGCAGCAGTGATAGCACTAATATGGTAATGCAGCAGGGGGTGTCACACAGCAGCAGTGATAGCACTAATATGGTAATGCAGCAGGAGGCGTCACACAGCAGCAGTGATAGCACTAATATGGTAATGCAGCAGGGGGCGTCACACAGCAGCAGTGATAGTACTAATATGGTAATGCAGCAGGAGGTGTCACACAGCAGCAGTGATAGCACTAATATGGTAATGCAGCAGGGGGTGTCACACAGCAGCAGTGATAGCACTAATATGGTAATGCAGCAGGAGGCGTCACACAGCAGCAGTGATAGCACTAATATGGTAATGCAGCAGGAGGTGTCACACAGCAGCAGTGATAGCACTAATATGGTAATACAGCAGGGGGCGTCACACAGCAGCAGTGATAGCACTAATATGGTAATACAGCAGGAGGTGTCACACAGCAGCAGTGATAGTACTAATATGGTAATGCAGCAGGAGGCGTCACACAGCAGCAGTGATAGCACTAATATGGTAATACAGCAGGAGGTGTCACACAGCAGCAGTGATAGCACTAATATGGTAATGCAGCAGGAGGCGTCACACAGCAGCAGTGATAGCACTAATATGGTAATGCAGCAGGAGGTGTCACACAGCAGCAGTGATAGCACTAATATGGTAATGCAGCAGGAGGCGTCACACAGCAGCAGTGATAGCACTAATATGGTAATGCAGCAGGAGGTGTCACACAGCAGCAGTGATAGCACTAATATGGTAATGCAGCAGGGGGCGTCACACAGCAGCAGTGATAGCAGTAATATGGTAATACAGCAGGAGGTGTCACACAGCAGCAGTGATAGTACTAATATGGTAATGCAGCAGGAGGCGTCACACAGCAGCAGTGATAGCACTAATATGGTAATACAGCAGGAGGTGTCACACAGCAGCAGTGATAGCACTAATATGGTAATGCAGCAGGAGGCGTCACACAGCAGCAGTGATAGCACTAATATGGTAATGCAGCAGGAGGTGTCACACAGCAGCAGTGATAGCACTAATATGGTAATGCAGCAGGAGGCGTCACACAGCAGCAGCGATAGCACTAATATGGTAATACAGCAGGAGGCATCACACAGCAGCAGTGATAACACTAATATGGTAATGCAGCAGGAGGCGTCACACAGCAGCAGTGATAGCACTAATATGGTAATACAGCAGGGGGCGTCACACAGCAGCAGTGATAGCACTAATATGGTAATGCAGCAGGAGGTGTCACATAGCAGCAGTGATAGCACTAATATGGTAATACAGCAGGAGGTGTCACATAGCAGCAGTGATAGCACTAATATGGTAATGCAGCAGGAGGTGTCACACAGCAGCAGTGATAGCACTAATATGGTAATGCAGCAGGAGGCGTCACACAGCAGCAGTGATAGCACTAATATGGTAATGCAGCAGGGGGCGTCACACAGCAGCAGTGATAGCACTAATATGGTAATGCAGCAGGAGGCGTCACACAGCAGCAGTGATAGCACTAATATGGTAATACAGCAGGGGGCGTCACACAGCAGCAGTGATAGTACTAATATGGTAATACAGCAGGAGGCGTCACACAGCAGCAGTGATAGCACTAATATGGTAATGCAGCAGGAGGCGTCACACAGCAGCAGCGATAGCACTAATATGGTAATGCAGCAGGAGGTGTCACACAGCAGCAGTGATAGCACTAATATAGTAATGCAGCAGGAGGTGTCACACAGCAGCAGTGATAGCACTAATATGGTAATGCAGCAGGAGGTGTCACACAGCAGTGATAGCAGTAATATGGTAATACAGCAGGAGGCGTCACACAGCAGCAGTGATAGCACTAATATGGTAATGCAGCAGGAGGCGTCACACAGCAGCAGCGATAGCACTAATATGGTAATGCAGCAGGAGGTGTCACACAGCAGTGATAGCACTAATATGGTAATGCAGCAGGAGGTGTCACACAGCAGCAGTGATAGCACTAATATGGTAATGCAGCAGGAGGTGTCACACAGCAGCAGTAATAGCACTAATATGGTAATGCAGCAGGAGGTGTCACACAGCAGCAGCAATAGCACTAATATGGTAATGCAGCAGGAGGTGTCACACAGCAGCAGTGATAGCACTAATATGGTAATGCAGCAGGAGGCGTCACACAGCAGCAGTGATAACACTAATATGGTAATACAGCAGGAGGCGTCACACAGCAGCAGTGATAGCACTAATATGGTAATACAGCAGGAGGCGTCACACAGCAGCAGCAATAGCACTAATATGGTAATGCAGCAGGAGGCGTCACACAGCAGCAGTGATAGCACTGATAAAGCTAAATATTTATCGTGTATATAACCCTTTATGAGGTCTAAGAACAACGTACGCTATCTACGTAAGAAGTGCCGTAAGGGTACGCAAGTTGCGTATCGATCGCTTAGCCGTGATCGAGACGCTCAGGCGTCACGTTCACTCATGGCCAAGTGATCGCAGGCAGGCAGACTATTGGCTGTTGACTTATCGTAATGATTCGCTATAGCGTAGCAGCGCTCGGGACCACGAGGAGATCACCAGCGATGCAGACGCTCACAACGTTAAACCTTTATATCTATACCTTTAGCAATGAAATACACAGCAAACCTTAATGTAGAGACAAAGTGTAAGTGTAACCTTGTGTAACCTGATTAACTACAAAGCTGCTTGAGTGTCACCGATGCTCAGGGAGTACTTAACACTATAAAGAATACGCAGATACCTGGGCTTAGGGTCCGAAACCTATTATGTGTATTATGACTATTATACTTGCAAAAGGAATCACAGTACAAATGATACACTACAATATAACATAAACCAACTAACCAGATAACTACACGGGAAATACAATACAATACAATTCAAGTCTAATCAAGGAAAAATACGAGAGAAAGAGAAGAGAGGGAGAGAGAGAAATGGCTCACAGTAAGACAATATGATTACGGAGAGAACTTACGCACAAGGGGAACGATCGCATGCGCCTCGATATCCAGCTCCCGATTATCAGCAATGAGAACCGTTGAAGAGAGAGTGAAGTTGGATATGGTCGGCCCGCTATTTATGCCCCACACACAATACAATTCAATGGTCCCTACAATCTCATTGTTCATTGGACACAGGAATTCGGCTTCGCATTATAACAAAAGGTCATAGGTTGATTCATACAGGTGGGCTGTGACTATTTCCAACTGCTCAGGTGGGAGGGAAACTGGGTTTCCCGCCGCATGGGTAATAAAGTGCAAATAAAGTAAATGTTCATAAACTTCTTATGTCCATAACTATTCGCACGAGCGATTGATCTGCTTCAAACCAACACCGGAATATTTCTAATTAAATATTCTTCCGATGGATACTAAACACCACTGTATTACTCCTATCTGACCCTTCGTATCAAACAAAGAGGGATTCCTCTGTTCATAAACATTCTATATTAACCAAACTTTCAGAATCTATCAAAGGGACCATGATCTACAAAATACATTATTAGTGAAAATATGTAATGATTGAGTCGCACGCTATGATCGCATAAACTCTACCGTAAATACGCATACCATGCGCCTGCGGGTGCCCGCGACTGTGAGTATGCGCACGTACGGGAGAGCGTACGCATGCGCAGCACGGACCTGTGTGAGGTGCAAATATGGTAGTGTGCATAGAGATATTTTTCTGACTTTGACAGTCCACCCTTTGGCAGTCAATAATAACTGCCACTTCCTGAAAACATTTCAAAAGGAGAAAAATATATGTCAGGGGTTAATTCATTTCCATGGTTGGGTAAGGGAGGAGAGAGGAGTAGGTGGGAAGAGGGTATGACCTAGTGAGATAGCAGAAGCATGTGTGTATGAGTCCATGTTTGGGGGGTCATGTATCATCGTGCCGTACGTGTTGTAAATCAAGCTTCGAGGTATTGCGAAGTATACATTTGAATTCCTTCTTATCCCGTGGTACAGGTCTGTGGATGGGCTGTCAAACTTTACCGAGCTCTTTTCGGATTTTGAACAAAATGGGGAGCACATTTTAGTTGATGATACATGAATGGGGGAATATGTGATTGCTGATATCTGTGCCTGTATTCCCTATACTATGTGTGTCATTACCTGAGGGTTGTAGAAATGAAGAAAAGACATAATTACGGTAAATGCGGTGGTATTCTATGTCAGGTTAATGTACATCTGTCGGTTGAAGTTTTGTTCGGTATCAGTTGAAAGTCGTCTTCTTTGCGCTGTTTTGCTCATTAAGCGTGAGCAATAAGCTTTGTCAATGCCATTAGATTTACAAAAAATATTGGGCTAGCGTAATTTTAAGAATTCTAGGGAAACTGGGGATCCATGGCAAAGTTCATCAAGTGTCCATATCTCAAGTGGTCAAAACTTCTTCTTTGGTCTATCCGTTGTCTGTATAGCGTCTCATCAACTTCCTCGTCCAAGGGGGTCTTGTTATCTTGGAGAAAAACCAGAAAAACAGGTGAAAGAAACGGACCGTAGAAATCGCATTTTCATCACATCATTGTTTCTATCGTTGGGTCGTAAATCAAATCCAGGTTAATTACAGTTTCCTCACTCCTCAAACTCATCACTCTGGTACTTTGTTTGCACCTCATTAAAGCCTGCCCGCATCTAAATATCAATCCAATCGATATAACGACACCTAAGATACATAGTAGAAACTTCCCAACATCCATTATGACTCCTTGAGCCCAGTCTCCTAAACCAGAGAACCAATTTCGCGGGTTCAACCATGACACCCATCCAGTCAGCTCATTACCTACAGCAGCAAGAGTGAGATTGTGTTTTCGGCGAAATTCCCACTTTAATTGGAGAATATCGTCCATCTTTTGGTCTATGACCTCTACCGGATCCTCGGTGCTATTTGTGATATACGTGCAACACTTCACGCCGTACTGTGTTGCCAATGTAACACAATATCCGCCTGTCACTGCTGTGAGGTAATTAAGAACCATTCTATGCTGTACCAGTTCTGTTTTATAAGCTTGAAGTTCTCTTCCAGTATATCTAAACGTGTCATCATACATTTCAGTGATATTATCTAACAAATTGGCGAGTGCGGAAATGTATCTATAATTCATCACTCCTCGAGCGGTGAGAGTGAAATCTAACGCCACCAGAACCTGAATCCCGGTGGATTCATGGATCAGATCAGAGGCCGGATGCTCTAACCTTTCTGACAGTTGTCTTTTAACGAGGTGCTCGTAATGAGTGTGAGTATAAGGAGCTTGGGCACCACGGTGTATGTCTTTCATTTTATCATGTGTTACAGTCATTACTTCAGGCAATACTCTTCCAATATAACACAATCCTTCAGAGTTTGGGGCAAGCCACTTGTACGCCTTTCTCCCGCATATGAAATATGCATCATCGGGGAGAACATATGGGACGGAGAAAGACATTACCATATTACACACCTTCCAGGTGAAATCTCCTAGCCCTAATTCTTCCATCTGCTTAATGCACGTATCAGGTTGTACGATATGTGCACAGTATCCTGGTGATACTTCTCCAACTCTAGTAATCCTATTTCCTAGGGTGTATCTATACCGGAAAGATTTTCCGCTACTGGCTATGTGGCGTACAAGCTCTGTATCTGTAGGCATTCTATCTGCTCTATGTGAAAAGGTCATGGTGTGGTTACTCCATGATACTTCCCAATTTCCCGGCTTTCTGGGATTGGAGATGTTAAAACATAATAGGGACCTATCCACGTGGTATTGGTGGAGCTTCAAACTAGGAGGGCTGGAGATATTAAACCTCCGGTCCACCGGTCTCCCACCATTTAACTCAAGTACCTCCCCTATCGTTAAAGGAAATGGTACTAGCCCTGATTTGCTATGACCCTGAGGTACTTGAGAGCATACCCAACAATCTGTTTTGTTTAATACATTACCCACTAAGGAGTGATAATCACTCAATGGATGTCGGTCCATATGGATATTAAAACTGGATTGGCATTTCTTAATGCACCCATCTTCAATGACATTGTTACAGAGCCTACAGATACAGTTTTCTTCAGCTAACAATCCGTCACAATTTCTTCTGTGGTCAATGCTATCGGATCGTTTTCTGATACTCGCCTTTGCTTGTTGGTTAGGTTGATCTTGGAAAACTACGCCTCCATCTTTATCATCAGAACCCATTCCAGAACCTCTATCGACCTCCATGGTACTCTCGCCGGAACAGACTGCTCTGGTCAACATCATGGTCAACAGGAAAATCCGGATCACAGTCTCTTGGGGCAAGTCCATCTTTGAGGAGGAGACGAAGAAGAATGAGAAGGAGGAAAAATACATTTGAGGGAGAGGGGATGGGAAGTGGAAAAAAACAATAAAAGGGAGTGGGGAGTCGACAACAGCTCTCGGTCTTCAAGGCTCAGGTGCCGCCTCAGTCCTCCTGGAACAGACACTCCAGTGATACAACCTCTACCGTCTGTTCCTTATCACGGGACTTCTCTGGATCAGCAACCTTCTTGCAGTGGGATGAATGGACCCAAGTCTCTCTCTCAGCAACCTTCAATGCTGTCGTGCTAGTCAATAAGACCAGGTATGGTCCTTCCCATCTGTCAATAAGGCAACCTGAGCGTAGAAAATTTCGTATCATTACATAATCCCCAGGTTCAATGTCATGACAACTACTATCAGGTAGATCAGGAATCACCAACTTTAGATTATCATTTTGATTCCTTAACTGTTTACTCATGTTAATCAAGTACTTTACAGTTACTTCATTGTTACATTTCAAATCATCCTGAGGGTTAATCATGACATGCGGTTGTCGACCAAATAAGATTTCAAAGGGGGACAGATTAAGAGGGGACCTGGGAGTGGTTCTGATACTGTACAATACAATGGGTAAAGCTTCTGGCCATGTCAATCCTGTCTCTGCCATCACTTTACTCAATTTATTTTTAATAGTGCTGTTCACTCTTTCGACCTTCGCACTCGCCTGTGGACGGTACGGAGTGTGCAGCTTGCTATCAATTCCCATCAACTTACACATTCCTTGAAAGACATCACCTGTAAAATGGGTACCCCTATCACTTTCGATTATTCTAGGGATACCATATCTACATACAAATTCCTGCACAATTTTCTTAGCTGTAAACATAGCGGTATTTGTAGCTGCAGGAAATGCTTCGACCCAATTCGAGAAAACATCTATACAAACAAGTACATATTTCAAATTCCGACAAGGGGGTAATTGAATGAAGTCAATTTGTATTACCTGGAAAGGGCCGCCGGCAGGTGGGATATGGGATGGTTCTGTAGGTATTGCCTTTCCAATATTCTTTCTCAGACAGGTAAGGCATGACATTGCTCTTTTACTCGCATGAGAGGAGAATCCTGGGGCGCACCAATAGGCTCTTACCAATTTGCACATTCCCTCCTTGCCTAGATGAGTCAGCCCGTGAGCTGCTTCAGCCAGACATGGAAGATATGCTCTGGGGGCCACTGGTTTACCATGTCCATCCGTCCAGAGTCCTGAGGACTCTTGGCCACATCCCTTTGCCTTCCAGACTGCCTTTTCCTGTGTGGAACACAAATTTTGCATTTTTCACAACTTCTGTGTGTTGATGGTATTGAATACCATCAGTTGTGTGGTGTCTGTCTGTATGGGGGTAGCAGCTGCTAACTTAGCAGCTTCGTCTGCTCGGCTGTTACCAAGTGATACCGGGTCTTGGCTATATGTGTGTGCTTTACATTTGATAACAGCCACTCTGTCGGGTTCCTGTATCGCTGTTAGAAGCCTTTTTATGTGAGCTGCATGCGCTACCGGTGTACCAGCTGCCGTCATGAAATTTCTGAGGCGCCATAGGGCTCCGAAATCATGGACTACCCCGAATGCGTATCTAGAATCGGTGTAGATATTGGCTGACTTACCCTTAGCCAATTCACATGCTCTGGTTAGGGCGACCAGTTCAGCAACCTGGGCTGAGTGAGGTGGGCCTAGCGGTTCCGCTTCTATGGTGTCTTGGTCATCTACGACTGCGTATCCAGTACACAAGTCTCCCGAGTCTGACTGTCTGTGACAACTACCGTCCGTGTAGAACGTGAGTTCTGCATCTTCCAGTGGGTTGTCACTGATGTCAGGCCTTGCGGTAAAATTTTGGGTCAAATATTCCATACAATCATGTGTATCTTCCTTTGTATTAAATCCTCCTTCCCCAGCACTCTCACCTTCCACCCTTTGTGCCTGACCAGGCACACCTGGGAGATATGTTGCAGGATTTAATGCACTGCATCTCCTTATGGTGATGTTTACGGGGGCCATTAGTGCTAATTCCCATCTTGTAAACCTCGCTGATGAGACGTGTCTGGTTTGGGCAGAATTCAATAAGGCTGATACCGCATGTGGCGTATGGATTGTGAGGTTGTGGCCTAGCACGACATCTTCGCTTTTTGTCACTAGCAATGCTATCGCAGCAACGCTTCGCAAGCATGTGGGGAGGGATCGCGCTACCGTATCTAGCTGAGCGCTGTAGTATGCAACTGGCCTGCTGGCATCACCGTGTTTTTGGGTTAGTACGCCTGCCGCGCAACCAGCACTTTCTGTTCCGTATAGTTCAAAGGGTTTCCCATAGTCTGGCATACCTAGTGCTGGTGCCTGCGTTAGGCACTGTTTGAGTCTCTCAAATGCTGTTTCGGACTCGTCTGTATGCGAAATCCTATCAGGTTTGTTCGAGGAGACCATTTCCTGCAAAGGTAACGCTAAAATGGAAAACCCTGGGATCCAATTACGGCAATACCCACACATTCCTAAAAACGTTCTTATCTGTTGCTGGGTTTGTGGCAGGGTCATGTCTCTAATTGCTTGGATTCTATCAGCGGTGAGGTGTCTCAGTCCTTGTGTTAGACAGTGTCCCAAATATTTTACCTTAGTTTGGCATAATTGCAACTTGTCTTTGGACACCTTGTGTCCGGTGTCTGAAAGATGAAACAGGAGCTGTTTCGTATCCTTCAGAGATGCTTCCAGTGAATCTGAACACAGTAATAAATCGTCCACATACTGTATCAATACTGATCCACTGTCTGGTTGGAAAGACTGTAAACAATCATGCAAAGCCTGAGAAAATATACTTGGACTATCTATGAAACCTTGGGGAAATCGAGTCCACGTGTATTGGACTCCTCTGTATGTGAATGCAAACAAATATTGGCTGTCAGGGTGCAGAGGTACCGAAAAGAAAGCGGAGCAGAGGTCAATAACAGTGAAAAATTTGGCAGTGGGAGGGATTTGCATTAGGATGACAGCTGGATTTGGCACTACGGGGAACTGACTCTCAACTATTTTGTTAATCCCCCTTAGATCCTGCACTAGCCTGTAACCCCTCCCCCCACTCTTCTTAACAGGGAAGATGGGACTATTGGCAGTGCTGGACGTTCTTACCAGAATGCCCTGTTGTAGCAAGCGCTCTATTACTGGGTAAACTCCTAACTCCACCTCTGGCTTCAGAGGATACTGTGGGATTTTTGGAGCTATCCTACCATCTTTTACTTGTACAACTACTGGAGCTACGTTTGCCATTAATCCAGTGTCCTGTCCGTCTTTTGTCCAAAGTGACTCTGGTATCTGAGATGTCATCTCTTCTACTTGGGATGGATTCCTATTTGTCATAATGGTATGTGACATTAATTTTGATGGGGAGTCTAACATGTCTCGCACTTCCTGAGCGTGTTTCTCAGGTATGTCCAAGAATACACCTTCAGGAGTACAATAAATGACGCACCCCATTTTACACAGTAAGTCTCTTCCCAGGAGATTGGTTGGTGCCGATGCAGCCAGCAAAAAGGAATGCTTGGTATGCAAAGGCCCTATTGTAATCTCGGCTGGTTTGCTAACAGGGTAGTGCTGGACTACTCCTGTTACTCCCATGGCTGGAATTGTCCTACCAGTGGTCCTCATGCCCACTGTCGAATTTATCACTGACTTGGCCGCCCCTGTGTCTACAAGAAAGTTTAAAGTTTTACCAGCTACATTGATTGCGACCTCGGGTTCACTTTCAAGGTTGGCAATCAATTTTACTGGCTGCAGATTACAGGTATGGCCACACCCCTATTGGGTATGGTGACCTCCCTGAATCCCGCTGGCAGCAACTATTTGTGAGGGAGATAGTTGGGAACTACCAGAGGCATGCCAGTCTCTGTTTGGGGGATATCTTTTTGTTTCCCCTGTATGTGGCTCATAACTCCGTTTCTGCGGACCTTGCTCCCAATGTCGTGTGTCGTGTCGTTGTCTAGGGGGTTGGTATGATCTTTGCGAATTTTTCGCTCTACAGTCTCGTGCATAGTGTCCCTGTCTTTGACAAGAATAACATGTTATCATAGTTGACTTACCCACAGGGTTGGATGGTACATACGCAGGCTGCTTTGTGGTCAGGGCCTGTATACTTACCGACATTAGCTTATCACTCTGCGACTCCCTGTGTCTGGTGATGTTTCGGTCGTGATCAATAGCAGCCTCTCTCAAAGTGGACACTGACAGACCTCGCCAACATGGTTGCGTGGTCTGTACCCTTGCCTTTAAGGTTTCCTTCAAACCATCCATTAGTACAGATACTGCTACTTCTCGATGGTTTGGATTTGTCCTAATGTCCTCTATACCAGTGTACTTTGCCATTTCTAATAGTGCCCGGTGAAAATATTCTGCAGCTGTTTCTGACTCTTTTTGTTTAATGGAAAATATTTTGTTCCATTTAACAACTGCTGGGAAATGCTCCTTTAACTGTAAGTTTATCCTTCTTACGTTATCTTTGTTGTACACATCTGTAAGAGGTACATCCAGATCTAGTCCACAATCAGCTAAAAATTGAGCTGAGTCGACATTGGAGGGTAAACAAGCTTTTAGCAATATCTGCCAATCTTTATTATTGGGCTTTAAAGTGTTTCCTAAGTCTGTGATGTATTTTTGGCTGGCAACTAAATCTTTTCTAGGGTCAGGGAATTCAGACACTATGGTCCTTAATTCCATTCGGGAAAATGGGCTGTACATTGCAATGTTCCTTATGGGAGTGGCTCCTGATACATCTGTTTTCCCATTGGGAACTGCTATTACCCTAACAGGAGTAATTCTAACAACCTCATTCTGTGTAGATTCTACAGCTTGTGGTGAAATAGTCTCAGCATAATGCATGGTGCCGTACTTACCAGTTGATACGACCTCACCTATCCCTCCGCTAGGGGCCTTTACTAATCTCGTGGGTGTTGCTGTGCCTACTGTGGTCTCTGCTATGGTGGCTGCTAGAGAGAGCGCTGAAATCGTTGTCGCTTCGTCCTCTTGATCACACTCCTGAGGAAAGTTCAAAACAGGGTACAACTTGTACGGGTTAATACTTGCATGGGTTAATGGGTTAACATTATCATTAACATTTACACAGTTACTAAGTGATTTTGTGTTACACTTTAGTGCGTCTTTCTCCGTAATCAACTTCTCTCCTGATATATATGGTGGCGGCGGGGCCGTGGCAATCAGTTTTCTGTTAGAGCCAGATCCCGCCGCCTGAGCCAAACCTCTCTGTATCTCACCTTCCTGTTGCCACAACTGTAAATAATCATAATGCTGAACTCGTCTCTTTGTTGATTTTATGAGACATATCCTCCTCCTTAAATTTTGTAACACCTCTGGGCTGAAGCTACCTATTCTTGGGAATTTCTCCCGGTCTTGTACCGTCATTCTCTCCCATTCATCACATAAAACCTCTGTGTGACTTCCATATTTCTCACACATGATATACCTGGCCGACCCAATTGGTCGGACCACTGAATCAACCCGAACCGAGGTTGATCGCCCCCTACCTGAACAACTGGCCCCCATAACTCTGCAGGCGTTGAACCCTTACAGAAAACCAGATTGTTCACAATAGGCTGACGGTGGCGGTTTACCGAGTACCCCACTCACTCGCCCACGCCGACCAATGCGACCTGATCACACCGATATGGTGCTGGCGCACTCGACCCAGGGCACCTATAAAAACCGTTGTTTACTGGAACATGCGAGGGTTATCCGCAGAACACTTACTCTTTCCAGTAAAGGTGAGGTTTGTCAGATAGTTCCTGAGTGACCAGCGAACTTCCCTTCTTGAATTACACAAATCACGTCAGAATGTACAAATAGCGTTTGTGACCCCTTTACTCTAATGGTACTAGGTCAGATTACTAACTACTGTACACAATTACGTGCGGTCCAGTCGTTCAGTACACAAACAACTAAGCTTGTATACGGAAAGACCAATGGAATCGAAACTTACGACTGCGAATTCCTTCAGCCAGAGCTTGTACGGCCTATATGGGTCTTGCACCAACCCTTCTCTTGGTGTTGTGCCTCTGAACTGTATAGCGGACTTCCCTGTTTCTGGTCCGCTATACTCTAATGCTCAAATATTATGTTTAACCAAGGATGCCTCCCTAGCCACCGTGCACGTCACTTACACGCGTGTACCTCACGAGTACTCGACTTTTCTTGTGGTTCAACCTTTAAGTTATATAAACTTATGTAATACAAAAACACTCACTCATCACATGTACACTTTTGCTTCTATTTCTATTTCTGCGCAGAAATTTTTCTTTAGCCCAGCTGTGTTACCAATTAGGAGCAGGATCTGTTAATTTAAATTTTGGATTTCCAAAAATAGACTTGCGTTATTTATCGCCTGTGGCGCTATTTACCGCTTTGCGTTACTTACCGCGTTGCGTTAAAAATCAACTTATCGTGACTTGAGCTACGTGGGCGTAACCGGACGCTCCGTTGCGTAATGTACGCTGCGTGCGTCCGCCTTTGGATTGCGTACACAAGTCTTTTGTTAGGGACACGTGTACGCAAAGCAAAGATCCACCGTAACACAATTTATATTTTTTTTTATCAATGTAGATGATCCCTGGTCATCTACCACACAACACACTGACTTCGCCTTATCTCCCAGGCAAAACTGTGTGTTTGTCTATCTTTTAACTATATTACCTTTACTCTTAAACTATGAAATAACGGCAAATCTTTTTTTAGCACTTCTATCGACTATAAAACTGGCAGACAGGAGAGTGATATACGAAAATGAAAAAGAAAAAGAAATGCAGATATATATGTGTGCGTGCGTGTGTACGCAAGACAAAAAAATACAGTTTTAAAAGACACTAGCGTTTTGTTCTTACCTCCGGTTCCCGGATTCCTTCAGCACTCTTTTATCTAAGCGAAGCAGACGCTTATCCCGTCAGCACTACGAGACAACCTCCCGCCCTTTGCTGAGGGATAATGTCTGCTGATCTACCTAGTGCAGATATGTGAAGGACAGGACGAGCCGCCAATTGATAAAGCTAAATATTTATCGTGTATATAACCCTTTATGAGGTCTAAGAACAACGTACGCTATCTACGTAAGAAGTACCGTAAGGGTACGCAAGTTGCGTATCGATCGCTTAGCCGTGATCGAGACGCTCAGGCGTCACGTTCACTCACGGCCAAGTGATCGCAGGCAGGCAGACTATTGGCTGTTGACTTATCGTAATGATTCGCTATAGCGTAGCAGCGCTCGGGACCACGAGGAGATCACCAGTGATGCAGACGCTCACAACGTTAAACCTTTATATCTATACCTTTAGCAATGAAATACACAGCAAACCTTAATGTAGAGACAAAGTGTAAGTGTAACCTTGTGTAACCTGATTAACTACAAAGCTGCTTGAGTGTCACCGATGCTCAGGGAGTACTTAACACTATAAAGAATACGCAGATACCTGGGCTTAGGGTCCGAAACCTATTATGTGTATTATGACTATTATACTTGCAAAAGGAATCACAGTACAAATGATACACTACAATATAACATAAACCAACTAACCAGATAACTACACGGGAAATACAATACAATACAATTCAAGTCTAATCAAGGAAAAATACGAGAGAAAGAGAAGAGAGGGAGAGAGAGAAATGGCTCACAGTAAGACAATATGATTACGGAGAGAACTTACGCACAAGGGGAACGATCGCATGCGCCTCGATATCCAGCTCCCGATTATCAGCAATGAGAACCGTTGAAGAGAGAGTGAAGTTGGATATGGTCGGCCCGCTATTTATGCCCCACACACAATACAATTCAATGGTCCCTACAATCTCATTGTTCATTGGACACAGGAATTCGGCTTCGCATTATAACAAAAGGTCATAGGTTGATTCATACAGGTGGGCTGTGACTATTTCCAACTGCTCAGGTGGGAGGGAAACTGGGTTTCCCGCCGCATGGGTAATAAAGTGCAAATAAAGTAAATGTTCATAAACTTCTTATGTCCATAACTATTCGCACGAGCGATTGATCTGCTTCAAACCAACACCGGAATATTTCTAATTAAATATTCTTCCGATGGATACTAAACACCACTGTATTACTCCTATCTGACCCTTCGTATCAAACAAAGAGGGATTCCTCTGTTCATAAACATTCTATATTAACCAAACTTTCAGAATCTATCAAAGGGACCATGATCTACAAAATACATTATTAGTGAAAATATGTAATGATTGAGTCGCACGCTATGATCGCATAAACTCTACCGTAAATACTGCCCGCGACTGTGAGTATGCGCACGTACGGGAGAGCGTACGCATGCGCAGCACGGACCTGTGTGAGGTGCAAATATGGTAGTGTGCATAGAGATATTTTTCTGACTTTGACAGCACTAATATGGTAATACAGCAGGAGGCGTCACACAGCAGCAGTGATAGCACTAATATGGTAATGCAGCAGGAGGCGTCACACAGCAGCAGTGATAGCACTAATATGGTAATGCAGCAGGAGGCGTCACACAGCAGCAGTGATAGCACTAATATGGTAATGCAGCAGGAGGCGTCACACAGCAGCAGTGATAGCACTAATATGGTAATGCAGCAGGAGGTGTCACACAGCAGCAGCGATAGCACTAATATGGTAATGCAGCAGGGGGCGTCACACAGCAGCAGCGATAGCACTAATATGGTAATACAGCAGGAGGTGTCACACAGCAGCAGTGATAGCACTAATATGGTAATGCAGCAGGAAGCGTCACACAGCAGCAGTGATAGCACTAATATGGTAATGCAGCAGGAGGCGTCACACAGCAGCAGTGATAGCACTAATATGGTAATGCAGCAGGAGGCGTCACACAGCAGCAGTGATAGCACTAATATGGTAATGCAGCAGGAGGCGTCACACAGCAGCAGTGATAGCACTAATATGGTAATACAGCAGGGGGCGTCACACAGCAGCAGTGATAGCACTAATATGGTAATGCAGCAGGAGGCGTCACACAGCAGCAGTGATAGCACTAATATGGTAATGCAGCAGGGGGTGTCACACAGCAGCAGTGATAGCACTAATATGGTAATGCAGCAGGAGGTGTCACACAGCAGCAGTGATAGCACTAATATGGTAATACAGCAGGAGGTGTCACACAGCAGCAGCGATAGCACTAATATGGTAATGCAGCAGGAGGTGTCACACAGCAGCAGTGATAACACTAATATGGTAATACAGCAGGAGGCGTCACACAGCATCAGTGATAGCACTAATATGGTAATGCAGCAGGAGGTGTCACACAGCAGCAGTGATAGCACTAATATGGTAATGCAGCAGGAGGTGTCACACAGCAGCAGCGATAGCACTAATATGGTAATGCAGCAGGAGGTGTCACACAGCAGCAGTGATAACACTAATATGGTAATACAGCAGGAGGCGTCACACAGCATCAGTGATAGCACTAATATGGTAATGCAGCAGGAGGCGTCACACAGCAGCAGTGATAGCACTAATATGGTAATACAGCAGGAGGCGTCACACAGCAGCAGTGATAGCACTAATATGGTAATGCAGCAGGAGGCATCACATAGCAGCAGTGATAGCACTAATATGGTAATACAGCAGGGGGCGTCACACAGCAGCAGTGATAGCACTAATATGGT
Organism: Pseudophryne corroboree; assembly: GCF_028390025.1. Taxonomy (NCBI): domain Eukaryota; kingdom Metazoa; phylum Chordata; class Amphibia; order Anura; family Myobatrachidae; genus Pseudophryne; species Pseudophryne corroboree. The sequence goes on along the minus strand of NC_086449.1, from coordinate 831,403,789 downwards.
AATGCAGCAGGAGGCGTCACACAGCAGCAGTGATAGCACTAATATGGTAATGCAGCAGGAGGTGTCACACAGCAGCAGTGATAGCACTAATATGGTAATGCAGCAGGAGGTGTCACACAGCAGCAGTGATAGCACTAATATGGTAATGCAGCAGGGGACGTCACACAGCAGCAGTGATAGCACTAATATGGTAATGCAGCAGGAGGTGTCACACAGCAGCAGTGATAGCACTAATATGGTAATGCAGCAGGAGGCGTCACACAGCAGCAGTGATAGCAGTAATATGGTAATACAGCAGGAGGTGTCACACAGCAGCAGTGATAGCACTAATATGGTAATGCAGCAGGAGGCGTCACACAGCAGCAGTGATAGCACTAATATGGTAATACAGCAGGAGGCGTCACACAGCAGCAGTGATAGCACTAATATGGTAATACAGCAGGGGGCGTCACACAGCAGCAGTGATAGCACTAATATGGTAATGCAGCAGGAGGCGTCACACAGCAGCAGTGATAGCACTAATATGGTAATGTAGCAGGAGGTGTCACACAGCAGCAGTGATAGCACTAATATGGTAATGCAGCAGGAGGCGTCACACAGCAGCAGTGATAGCACTAATATGGTAATGCAGCAGGAGGTGTCACACAGCAGCAGTGATAGCGCTAATATGGTAATACAGCAGGAGGCGTCACACAGCAGCAGTGATAGCACTAATATGGTAATGCAGCAGGAGGCGTCACACAGCAGCAGTGATAGCACTAATATGGTAATGCAGCAGGAGGTGTCACACAGCAGCAGTGATAGCACTAATATGGTAATGCAGCAGGAGGCGTCACACAGCAGCAGCGATAGCACTAATATGGTAATGCAGCAGGAGGTGTCACACAGCAGCAGTGATAGCACTAATATGGTAATGCAGCAGGAGGCGTCACACAGCAGCAGTGATAGCACTAATATGGTAATGCAGCAGGAGGTGTCACACAGCAGCAGTGATAGCACTAATATGGTAATGCAGCAGGAGGCGTCACACAGCAGCAGTGATAGCACTAATATGGTAATGCAGCAGGAGGTGTCACACAGCAGCAGTGATAGCAGTAATATGGTAATGCAGCAGGGGACGTCACACAGCAGCAGTGATAGCACTAATATGGTAATGCAGCAGGTGGCGTCACACAGCAGCAGTGATAGCAGTAATATGGTAATGCAGCAGGAGGCGTCACACAGCAGCAGTGATAGCACTAATATGGTAATGCAGCAGGAGGTGTCACACAGCAGCAGTGATAGCACTAATATGGTAATGCAGCAGGAGGCGTCACACAGCAGCAGTGATAGCACTAATATGGTAATGCAGCAGGAGGCGTCACACAGCAGCAGTGATAGCACTAATATGGTAATGCAGCAGGAGGTGTCACACAGCAGCAGTGATAGCACTAATATGGTAATGCAGCAGGAGGCGTCACACAGCAGCAGTGATAGCACTAATATGGTAATGCAGCAGGAGGCGTCACACAGCAGCAGTGATAGCACTAATATGGTAATGCAGCAGGAGGCGTCACACAGCAGCAGTGATAGCACTAATATGGTAATGCAGCAGGAGGCGTCACACAGCAGCAGTGATAGCACTAATATGGTAATGCAGTAGGGGGCGTCACACAGCAGCAGTGATAGCAGTAATATGGTAATGCAGCAGGAGGCGTCACACAGCAGCAGTGATAGCACTAATATGGTAATGCAGCAGGAGGCGTCACACAGTAGCAGTGATAGCACTAATATGGTAATGCAGCAGGGGGCGTCACACAGCAGAAGTGATAGCACTAATATGGTAATGCAGCAGGGGGCGTCACACAGCAGCAGTGATAGCAGTAATATGGTAATGCAGCAGGAGGCGTCACACAGCAGCAGTGATAGCACTAATATGGTAATGCAGCAGGAGGCGTCACACAGCAGCAGTGATAGCACTAATATGGTAATGCAGCAGGATGTGTCACACAGCAGCAGTGATAGCACTAATATGGTAATACAGCAGGAGGTGTCACACAGCAGCAGCGATAGCACTAATATGGTAATACAGCAGGAGGTGTCACACAGCAGCAGTGATAGCACTAATATGGTAATACAGCAGGAGGTGTCACACAGCAGCAGTGATAGCACTAATATGGTAATACAGCAGGAGGTGTCACACAGCAGCAGTGATAGCACTAATAAGGTAATACAGCAGGAGGCGTCACACAGCAGCAGTGATAGCACTAATATGGTAATACAGCAGGAGGTGTCACACAGCAGCAGTGATAGCACTAATATGGTAATGCAGCAGGAGGCGTCACACAGCAGCAGCAATAGCACTAATATGGTAATACAGCAGGAGGTGTCACACAGCAGCAGCGATAGCACTAATATGGTAATGCAGCAGGAGGTGTCACACAGCAGCAGTGATAGCACTAATATGGTAATACAGCAGGAGGCGTCACACAGCAGCAGTGATAGCACTAATATGGTAATACAGCAGGAGGCGTCACACAGCAGCAGTGATAGTACTAATATGGTAATGCAGCAGGAGGTGTCACACAGCAGCAGTGATAGCACTAATATGGTAATGCAGCAGGGGGCGTCACACAGCAGCAGTGATAGCACTAATATGGTAATGGAACATTGGGCATCGGGAAACTGCTTATCCGGTCACACAGCTGATTAACCCACAGAGGAAGCACCTGATTCAGAGATCAAATGAAAAACCTGATTTTTATGCTGCTGTGCGATTGTTGGACGACTGTGGAGGTTCTATGGGGGTCATTCCGACCCGTTCACACGTAGCGGTTCTCCACTGCTGTGTGAACGGGTCGGAAATGTGCATGCACGGTGGACGCATTGTGCATGCGCGTCGTTGCCTGGCGACGATCGTTGCCGGGCAACGACGCCGCCAGCGAGAAATGTGATCACAGCAGCGATCACAAGAAGACGGACAGGTGGGAGGCGTTCCGGGGCGGATACTCACCGTTTTCCAGGCGTGGTGAGTCCAACGCAGTCGGATCCAGGCGTTTGGAGGGCGGATGTCTGACGGTAGGACCGAGACCTTCATCGCTGGATCCGTCGCACTGGGCGAGTAACTGCAGGACTGGTCTTGTTTTACTTGAAACTTTTTTAGCATAGCAGAATTGCACAAGCGATCGCAGCCCTGCTATACTAACATACACCCCCCCATAGGCGGCGTCAGGTTGATCGCACCAGCAGCAAAAAGTTGCTACGTGCGATCAGCTCGGAATGACCCCCTCTGTCACATCTGCTGTGAAGGTCTGGAGGTCACAGAGTGTTTTGTGGTGGATATCAATTAAATCTTTTTTTTTTATAAGACTCCCCCTACACTACAAGTCCCAGCACTGCCAGCCATTAGTTGCTTGGGTATGATGTAGATGTCCAGGTGCAGCATCCGCATGACTGCCAGAACATACTAACCCTTGCAGAACTAAAAATGCCAGAATGCCCAGTAATCAAATGCCTGCTGGGACTTATAGTACCACATAGTACTAAGAAATCTCTACACAGACGCCATATAAGCAATTTCCTTTGGTGATAATGAAAACACAGAGTCCCCACGTTGTGATGTTCATTGTTCACCTAAACCTTAGGGGTACACTTACAGTACTTACCTATTCACCAGGTATGTCCGGGAGACTCTGGGATTCCCGGGAGTGCAGCTCAATTCCCCAGTAAAGTGCGACAGTCCAGATTTTCGGGATTGTCTCGCTGTCCCATCCCCGGGGGGAATAAAAGTTGGGGTGACGCAAAGTCGCCGCTGCTCTGTGAAGCGGAAGAACCTGGGTGCAGCCCAGCATGTCGCCGAGTGCAGCGCAAGCCCCCACGGCGATGTAAACTGGTGTGTTTGCCGCAAGCCTCCACCGCTTTCAGCGAGGCTCCGCCCAGAGTCCTGTTTCGCGCTGGGAGGTATACGGAACTGCGGGCAATTTATGCTTAAAGATTATCATAGAAAATTCACAGTGATGACAGGCCAGTTACATAATAATATATAATAGAATTTACCAAATATCCGTCTCAAACCAAATCAATGCAGCAAAAGACGACAAAACCCGCGCCCGGCACTGATATATAGAGTGCGGGAAGTGAAGTCCCAACGTGTAAGTGCAGTCACCCGGGGACGCTCAGAACTGTGTAATAGCTCCCCTCGCTCAGGGCTCAGACAGGATAGAAATCTGCAGTTATATTTGATCTTTAGAGAGCATAAATTTCAATAAGTGGCGGTCCTGAAGAGCCGCTAACGCGCAGTATCAAAACGCTGAGAGAGATAAATGATAAATGTCCAACGTCTGACAGGCATAAAAGCCGACTTCCACCTTTATAGCAGATATTGTGAAAAATTACCCAGCACTGTTCATCCTCCCCTCGTACGGGCGAGTTCAGATGAGGGCGGCCGGGGAAGGAAGGGGCTGCCAAATATTAACTATGAAGGTGAAATCTGCAGCAGACTAAACTTCCAGTTTGCACGGATGTAGCGAGCGCTAACACGATACGCGGAATGCCACATTTATTATTTTGTTGCGTACATTCGTTGCCACGTCGCTCTACCAATAACAAAACACCCTCTGATCAGTAATGGTGTTTGCTTGTATTACTAGAACCGAATGACCGGAAGATTTGCTTCGTGACTGGCATCAATATATAGGCCCTCATTCCGAGTTGTTCGCTCGGTAAAAATCTTCGCATCACAGCGATTTTCCGCTTGTTGCGCATGCGCAATGTCCGCACTGCGACAGCGCCAAGTAAATTTGCTATGCAGTTAGGATTTTTACTCACGGCTTTTTCATCGTTCTGGCGATCGTAATGTGATTGACAGGAAATGGGTGTTACTGGGCGGAAACAGGCCGTTTTATGGGCGTGTGGGAAAAAACGCTACAGTTTCCGGAAAAAACGCAGGAGTGGCCGGAGAAACGGGGGAGTGTCTGGGCGAACGCTGGGTGTGTTTGTGACGTCAAACCAGGAACGACAAGCAGTGAACTGATCGCAGATGCCGAGTAAGTCTCGAGCTACTCAGAAACTGCTACGAGGTGTGTAATCGCAATATTGCGAATACATCGTTCACAATTTTAAGATGCTAAGATTCACTCCCAGTAGGCGGCGGCTTAGCATGAGCAAATCTGCTAAAATCCGCTTACGAGCGAACAACTCGGAATGAGGGCCATGGTTTCTTGCTGTTCCGCGATGTCACTAAGTGACTGATCGCACTGTGAGATGTGACGGGACGTATATAAAATGGTGGAATGGTTAGCATTCCTGCCTCACAGCACTGAGGTCATGGGTTCGATTCCCACCATGGCATAAGTGTGGAGTTTGTATATTCTCCCTGTGCTGGCGTGGGTTTCCTCTGGGTACTCCGGTTTCCTCCCACTATCCAAAAATATACAGGTAGGTTCACTTTCTCCCAGCAAAATTAACCCTAGCGTGACTGTGTGTGTGTGTGTGTGTGTGTGTGTGTGTGTGTGTGTGTGTGTGTGTGTGTTTGTGTGTGTGTGTTTGTGTGTGTGTGTGTGTGTGTGTGTACATGTGGTAGGGAATATAGGGCCTAATTCAGACCCGATCGCTGCCCGTAGACTGATGCCGTTTGGAGAGTGTGCACGTGCAGCAGGCGCACTCGGCGGGCGCAGCCAGTGAGACCCAATGAGATGCGATCGCCTCTGCCTGATTGACAGGCAGAGGTGGTCGCGGGGTGGGAGGGCCGTGCCAACAGCGTTAGAACGCCGTTGGTGGACATGTCCGGCCGTTGCGGGGACAGACTGCAGCAGCTGCGTGACGCCACACGCAGCCGCTGTGACCCAGAATGCGGTGGGTGGCCGCCTGACAGCGCAGCTAGGCTGCGCAGGTAGGGAGCTACTTGGCAGGGGGCGAAAACATCGCCATCGTGTGATGCTTTCGCACCCATACGGGGGGGGGCAGGGCCTGACATGAGGGGCAGACTAGCCCTGTGCTGGGCGTCCCCCCGCATGTCAAAGAAACTAATCGTAGATGTGCTAAATTCAGACACATCTACGATTAGCTCTGAATCACCCCCATAGAGTGTAAGCTCCACTGGGTCAGGGACTGATGTGAATGGCCAAATATTCTCTGTACAGCGCTGCGGAATATGTGTGCGCTATATAAATAACTGGTAATAAAATAACTGCAGAAAGTACAGCGCATGCATTAACCACACCCAGCAATCACAAATGCAGGAATAGGGCCGACTTACCGGCTTTCTGGATGCCCCATGTGGAAGGGGGCAGCCAGGTTGGTATTACAGGGGGCGTGGCTTCATTGTGGGTGGGTGGTAAGGGGGCATGGACGCGTAATCGCTATTCTATGCCCTGATCAACAGCATTGAATAGTTGGGGAGTTGGACTACGATGACACGTAGTGGACCCCCCACTATGAAGGTTGGTTGATTGTGTGTGTGTGGGAAGGTGTGTGTGGGGGGGGGGGGGGGGAGAAGCTGGGGGGTGAGGCTGGACCTGGGAGACTTGCCTACCTTTCCGGGGGACCGGGTGTGTCACACGATTTTCGGGAGACTCTGACCGATCCGTGAGGGTAGGCAAGCATGGAATAGGGAGGGCTTACGATTCTGTCCCAGAAATCCCAGCTTTATCTCAACACCAGCCCCCAGAAGAATGTACAGACCATTGTCACACAAGCTTCACTCATAAGTGTTCTTCATGTCTAGTCATAACTCTGGGATAGAATCAGCTGCAACTGCGCAGGGGCCAATTGCTTTCTACCTGTCATGACCCGCTCCTCTGGACCAGCTTACCTTGCCCGCATGGCATCCTGGCATGTCCTGTGGTCCTATGTGCATGCCTTTTCTCCTGGATCACCCTATGTCGCATCCTGCATTGCCTCTGATTCCAGTGTGGTGACTAGACCCAGCTCCTCATGGGCGCGGCCATCTTGACGCTCGTCATGTGATTACTCCTGAACCTATATGGTTCATGCATTACTCCACATGATTCCTGCAGCCTACCCACTCCCAGGACAGCCTATTGAGGTATTTTCAGTGCACCACTCCTCTGCCAGAGCAACAAGTCAATTGCTGAATTCATGGTGCCTGTGTCTTAGTACTGCTGCATATCTCTTTAAGCCTGGTTATCCTGATATCAGTTCCTGTCTATCTGGTGAACTACTGGTTCCAGCCAGCTGTCAGCAACATCTAGTCTGGTTACAGTCATTAGCTTCTGTCTATCCAGTGAACTACTGATCCCAGCAGCTGTCAGCCATATCTAGAGCGGCTCCAGTTTCCAGTTCCTGCCTATCTGAAGCTTGGCGTTTCAAGGCCGTTATCTGTGCTTATCAGCTAGTCCAATCATGGCATCCAAAGCTTAGCAAGTCCTAGCCTGGCATCTGTGCCTGTTAGTCGGTCCCAGCCCAGCATCCAGTACTTATCTGGTCCAGCCTGGCATTTGTTATACCTGTTCCAGTCAAGAAATCTTCCAGTCTAGCTCCAGTACCAGTTTTAGTCTGGTTCCAGTACCTGCTCCAGTTCAGTCATCTCCAGGTTTCAGTTCGGCTCCAGCACCAGTTTCAGTCTGGTTCCCAATACCTGTTCCAGTTCAGTCATCTAGCTCCTATACCAGTCCTGGTCTGGTCACCTTCCAGTTCCAGAACGATCATTCTAATAAACAACTTCCCTAATGGTCATATCCAGAAGAGCCGCCATAAGAAATTGTGGGGCACGGGACTGACAAAATAGGCAGGACCCTTCTGAGGTGAACCAGTTTAAAAAAAAAAGTCAAGTTTGGGCTGTGGGGGTGGGTGTTACTATAACATCTCAATCTATCATATACATTATATGATACCCTAGCCCTGCCTCAACTATCCAAGTATGATACATAAGTACCCTCATTGCTGCTCCATCTCACTCATAAACACACATATACCCAACCACCTTCCTGTCACACATATATACCCAAGTCCTTCCCCATCCCCCTCCCTTTCACACATATATAATATAGCCTTGCCTCACCATTGTCATCCGGAGATCCACAGTGTGCTAATTGATCTGGCCGTGATCCTGCAGACATAATGTTGATTATTGTTAAACATGATGCTTTCTTGTGTTCCTATGCAGTTGTTAGTCCATATTGTTGGATGTTTTGTCACCATAGTGGTGGCCAATTGTTGAGGACATTTCTATATAGTTATACTCCTGTCCGCAGCTGCAGAAGCAGTCTCCCTCTCTGTCTGGGCTCGGGACTTTAGTCCTGGCCGTCCCATGCTGATGTCCAGTGGTCAGGTCATGTTGGGGCTGTAGTGTCCTATGTCTGTATAGGGTGTAATAGATGTATTATGGTCATGGCCAGTGGTCAGGTCATGTTGGGGTGTAGTGTCCCATGTCTGTATAGGGTGTAATAGATGTCTGTATAGGGTGTAATAGATGTATTATGGTAATGGCCAGTGGTCAGGTCATGTTGGGGTGTAGTGTCCTATGTCAGTATAGGGTGTAATAGATGTATTATGGTCATGGCCAGTGGTCAGGTCATGTTGGGGTGTAGTGTCCTATGTCAGTATAGGGTGTAATAGATGTATTATGGTCATGGCCAGTGATCAGGTCATGTTGGGGGTGTAGTGTCCTATGACTGTATAGGGTGTAATTGATGTATTATGGTCATGGTCAGGTCATGTTGGGGTGTAGTGTCCCATGTCTGTATAGCAGGCATTCCCAACCACGGTCCTCAAGGCACACCAACAGTGCAGGTTTTAGTGATATCCAGGCTTCAGCACAGATGGTTAAATCAAAATAACTGAGGTACTAATTAAGTCACCTGTGCTCAAGCCTGGATATCACTAAAACCAGGACTGCTAGTGTGCCTTGAGGACCGAGGTTGGGAAACACTGCTGTATAGGGTGTAATACATGTCTGTATAGGGTGTAATAGATGTATTATGGTCATGGCCAGTGGTCAGGTCATGTTGGGGTGTAGTGTCCTATGTCTGTATAGGGTGTAATAGATGTATTATGGTCATGGCCAGTGGTCAGGTCATGTTGGGATGTAGTGTCCCATGTCTGTATAGGGTGTAATACATGCCTGTATAGGGTGTAATAGATGTATTATGGTCATGGCCAGTGGTCAGGTCATGTTGGGATGTAGTGTCCTATGTCTGTATAGGGTGTAATAGATGTATTATGGTCATGGCCAGTGGTCAGGTCATGTTGGGATGTAGTGTCCCATGTCTGTATAGGGTGTAATACATGTCTGTATAGGGTGTAATAGATGTATTATGGTCATGGCCAGCGGTCAGGTCATGTTGGGGTGTAGTGTCCTATGTCTGTATAGGGTTTAATAGATGTATTATGGTCATGGCCAGTGGTCAAATCATGTTGGGGTGTAGTGTCCTATGTCTGTATAGGGCATAATAGATGTATTATGGTCATGGCCAGTGGTCAGGTCATGTTGGGAGTGTAGCGTCCTATGACTGTATAGGGTGTAGTAGATGTATTATGGTCATGACCAGCGGTCACGTCATGTTGGGGGTGTAGTGTCCTATGTCTGTATAGGGTGTAATAGATGTATTATGGTCATGGCCAGTGGTCAGGTCATGTTGGGGCTGTAGTGTCCTATGTCTGTATAGGGTGTAATAGATGTATTATGGTCATGGCCAGTGGTCAGGTCATGTTGGGGTGTAGTGTCCCATGTCTGTATAGGGTGTAATAGATGTCTGTATAGGGTGTAATAGATGTATTATGGTAATGGCCAGTGGTCAGGTCATGTTGGGGTGTAGTGTCCTATGTCAGTATAGGGTGTAATAGATGTATTATGGTCATGGCCAGTGGTCAGGTCATGTTGGGGTGTAGTGTCCTATGTCAGTATAGGGTGTAATAGATGTATTATGGTCATGGCCAGTGGTCAGGTCATGTTGGGGGTGTAGTGTCCTATGACTGTATAGGGTGTAATTGATGTATTATGGTCATGGTCAGGTCATGTTGGGGTGTAGTGTCCCATGTCTGTATAGCAGGCATTCCCAACCACGGTCCTCAAGGCACACCAACAGTGCAGGTTTTAGTGATATCCAGGCTTCAGCACAGATGGTTAAATCAAAATAACTGAGGTACTAATTAAGTCACCTGTGCTCAAGCCTGGATATCACTAAAACCAGGACTGCTAGTGTGCCTTGAGGACCGAGGTTGGGAAACACTGCTGTATAGGGTGTAATACATGTCTGTATAGGGTGTAATAGATGTATTATGGTCATGGCCAGTGGTCAGGTCATGTTGGGGTGTAGTGTCCTATGTCTGTATAGGGTGTAATAGATGTATTATGGTCATGGCCAGTGGTCAGGTCATGTTGGGATGTAGTGTCCCATGTCTGTATAGGGTGTAATACATGCCTGTATAGGGTGTAATAGATGTATTATGGTCATGGCCAGTGGTCAGGTCATGTTGGGATGTAGTGTCCTATGTCTGTATAGGGTGTAATAGATGTATTATGGTCATGGCCAGTGGTCAGGTCATGTTGGGATGTAGTGTCCCATGTCTGTATAGGGTGTAATACATGTCTGTATAGGGTGTAATAGATGTATTATGGTCATGGCCAGTGGTCAGGTCATGTTGGGGTGTAGTGTCCTATGTCTGTATAGGGTTTAATAGATGTATTATGGTCATGGCCAGTGGTCAAATCATGTTGGGGTGTAGTGTCCTATGTCTGTATAGGGCATAATAGATGTATTATGGTCATGGCCAGTGGTCAGGTCATGTTGGGAGTGTAGCGTCCTATGACTGTATAGGGTGTAGTAGATGTATTATGGTCATGACCAGCGGTCACGTCATGTTGGGGGTGTAGTGTCCTATGTCTGTATAGGGTGTAATAAATGTATTATGGTCATGGCCAGAGGTCAGGTCATGTTGGTGGTGTAGAGTCCTATGTCTGTATAGGGTGTAATAGATGTATTATGGTCACGGCCAGTGGTCAGGTCATGTTGGGGTGTAGCATCCTATGTCTGTATAGAGTGTAATAGATGTATTATGGTCATGTCCAGTGGTCAGGTGACGTGAGGGTGTAGTGTCCTATGTCTGTATAGGGTGTAATAGATGTATTATGGTCATGTCCAGTGGTCAGGTCATGTTGGGGGTGTAGTGTCCTGTGTCTGTATAGGGTGTAATAGATGTATTATGGTCATGGCCAGTGGTCAGGTCATGTTGGGGGTGTAGTGTCCTATGTCTGTATAGGGTGTAATAGATGTTTTATAGTCACAGCCAGCAGTCAGGTCATGTTGAGGTGTAGTATCCTATGTCTGTATAGGGTGTAATAGATGTATTATGGTCACAGCCAGCGGTCAGGTCATGTTGGGGGTGTAGTGTTCTATGTCTGTATAGGGTGTAATAGATGTATTATGGTCATGGCCAGAGGTCAGGTCATGTTGGGGGTGTAGTGTCCTATGTCTGTATAGGGTGTAATAGATGTTTTATGGTCACAGCCAGTAGTCAGGTCATGTTGGGGGTGTAGTGTCCTATGTCTGTATAGGGTGTAATAGATGTATTATGGTCGCGGCCTGTGGTCAGGTCGTGTTGGGGTGTAGTGTTTTATGTATATATAGGGTGTAATAGATGTACTATGGTCATGGCCAGGTCATGTTGGGGTGTAGTGCCCTATGTCTGTATAGGGTGTAATAGATGTATTATGGTCATGTTGGGGTGTAGTTTCCTATGTCTGTATAGGGTGTAATAGATGTATTATGGTCATGGCCAGAGGTCAGGTCATGTTGGGGGTGTAGTGTCCTATGTCTGTATAGGGTATAATAGATGTATTATGGTCATGTCCAGTGGTCAGGTCATGTTGGGGGTGTAGTGTCCCATGTCTGTATAGGGTGTAATAAATGTATTATGGTCATGGACAGTGGTCAGGTCATGTTGGGGGTGTAGTGTCCTATGTCTGTATAGGGTGTAATAGATGTATTATGGTCACGGCCAGTGGTCAGGTCATGTTGGGGTGTAGTGTTCTATGTCTGTATAGGGTGTAATAGATGTATTATGGTCATGGCCAGTGGTCAGGTCATGTTGGAGGTGTAGTGTCCTATGTCTGTATAGGGTGTAATAGATGTATTATGGTAACGGCCAGTGGTCAGGTCATGTTGGGGTGTAGTGTCCTATGTCTGTATAGGATGTAATAGATATATTATGGTCATGTCCAGTGGTCAGGTCATGTTGGGGGTGTAGTGTCCCATGTCTGTATAGGGTGTAATAAATGTATTATGGTCATGGACAGTGGTCAGGTCATGTTGGGGGTGTAGTGTCCTGTGTCTGTATAGTGTAATAGATGTATTATGGTCATGGCCAGTGGTAAGGTCATGTTGGGGGTGTAGTGTCCTGTGTCTGTATAGGGTGTAATAGATGTATTATGGTCATGGCCAGTGGTTGGGTCATGTTGGGGTGTAGTGTCCTATGTTTGTATAGGGTGTAATAGATGTATTATAGTCAAGGCCAGTGGTCAGGTCATGTTGGAGGTGTAGTGTCCTATGACTGTATAGGGTGTAATAGATGTATTATGGTCATGGCCAGCGGTCAGGTCATGTTGGGGGTGTAGTGTCCTATGTCTGTATAGGGTGTAATAGATGTATTATGGTCACGGCCAGTGGTCAGGTCATGTTGGGGTGTAGTGTACTATGTCTGTATAGGGTGTAATAGATGTATTATGGTCACGGCCAGTGGTCAGGTCATGTTGGGGTGTAGTGTCCTATGTCTGTATAGGGTGTATTAGATGTATTATGGTCATGGCCAGGGGTCGGGTCATGTTGGGGGTTTAGTGTCCTATGTCTGTATAGGGTGTAATAGATGTATTATGGTCATGGCCAGTGGTCAGGTCATGTTGGGGGTGTATTGTCCTGCGTCTGTATAGGGTGTAATAGATGTATTATGGTCACTGCCAGGGGTCAGGTCATGTTGGGGTGTAGTATCCTATGTCTGTATAGAGTGTAATAGATGTATTATGGTCACTGCCAGAGGTCAGGTCATGTTGGGGGTGTAGTGTCCTATGTCTGTATAGTGTAATAGATGTATTATGGTCATGGCCAGCGGTCAGGTCATGTTGGGGTGTAGTGTCCTATGTCTGTATAGGGTGTAATAGATGTATTATTGTCTTGGCCAGCGGTTAGGTCATGTTGGGTGTTTAGTGTCCTATGTCTGTATAGGGTGTAATAGATGTATTATTGTCTTGGCTAGTGGTCAGGTCATGTTGGGGGTGTAGTGTCCTATGTCTGTATAGGGTGTAATAGATGTATTATGGTCACTGCCTGCGGTCAGGTCATGTTGGGGTGTAGTATCCTATGTCTGTATAGGGCGTAATAGATGTATTATGGTCATGGCCAGCGGTCAGGTCATGTTGGGGGTGTAGTGTCCTATGTCTGTATAGGGTGTAATAGATGTATTATGGTCATGTCCAGTGGTCAGGTCATGTTGGGGGTGTAGTATCCTATGTCTGTATAGGGTGTAATACATGTATTATGGTTACGGCCAGTGGTCAGGTCATGTTGGGGGTGTAGTGTCCTATGTCTGTATAGGGTGTAATAGATGTATTATGGTTACGGCCAGTGGTCAGGTCATGTTGGGGGTGTAGTGTCCTATGTCTGTATAGGGTGTAATAGATGTATTATGGTTACGGCCAGTGGTCAGGTCATGTTGGGGTGTAGTTACCTATGTCTGTATAGGGTGTAATAGATGTATTATGGTCATGGCCAGTGGTCAGGTCATGTTAGGGGTGTAGTGTCCTATGTCTGTATAGGGTGTAATAGATGTATTATGATCATGGCCAGTGGTCAGGTCATGTTGGGGGTGTAGTGTCCGATGTCTGTATAGGGCGTAATAGATGTATTATGGTTATGGCCAGTGGTCAGGTCATGTTGGGGGTGTAGTGTCCTATGTCTGTATAGGGTGTAATAGATGTATTATGGTCATGGCCAGTGGTCAGGTCATGTTGGGGGTGTAGTGTCCTATGTCTGTAAAGGGTGTAATAGATGTATTATGATCATGGCCAGTGGTCAGGTCATGTTGGGGGTGTAGTGTCCTATGTCTGTATAGGGTGTAATAGATGTATTATGGTTACGGCCAGTGGTCAGGTCATGTTGGGGTGTAGTGTTCTATGTCTGTATAGAGTGTAATAGATGTATTATGGTCATGGTCAGCGGTCAGGTCATGTTGGAGGTGTAGTGTCCTATGTCTGTATAGGGTGTAATAGATGTATTGTGGTCATGGCCAGAGGTCAGGTCATGTTGGGGTGTAGTGTCCCATGTCTGTATAGAGTGTAATAGATGTATTATGGTCATGTCCAGTGGTCAGGTCATGTTGGGGTGTAGTATCCTATGTCTGTATAGGGTGTAATAGATGTATTATCAGCATGGCCAGTGGTCAGGTCATTTTGGGGTGTGGTGTCCTATGTCTGTATAGGGTGTAATAGATGTATTATGGTCATGGTCAGCGGTCAGGTCATGTTGGAGGTGTAGTGTCCTATGTCTGTATAGGGTGTAATAGATGTATTGTGGTCATGGCCAGAGGTCAGGTCAAGTTGGGGTGTAGTGTCCCATGTCTGTATAGAGTGTAATAGATGTATTATGGTCATGTCCAGTGGTCAGGTCATGTTGGGGTGTAGTATCCTATGTCTGTATAGGGTGTAATAGATGTATTATCAGCATGGCCAGTGGTCAGGTCATTTTGGGGTGTGGTGTCCTATGTCTGTATAGGGTGTAATAGATGTATTATGGTCATGGTCAGCGGTCAGGTCATGTTGGAGGTGTAGTGTCCTATGTCTGTATAGGGTGTAATAGATGTATTGTGGTCATGGCCAGAGGTCAGGTCATGTTGGGGTGTAGTGTCCTATGTCTGTATAAGGTGTAATAGATGTATTATGGTCATGTCCAGTGGTCAGGTCATGTTGGGGGTGTAGTGTACTATGTCTGTATAGCGTATAATAGATGTATTATGGTCATGGCCAGTGGTCAGGTCATGTTGGGGGTGTAGTGTCCTATGTCTGTATAGGATGTAATAGATGTATTATGGTCACGGCCAGTGGTCAGGTCATTTTGGGGTGTGGTGTCCTATGTCTGTATAGGGTGTAATAGATGTATTATGGTCACGGCCAGTGGTCAGGTCATGTTGGGGTGTAGTGTCCTATGTCTGTATAGGGTGTAATAGATGTATTATGGTCATGGCCAGTGGTCAGGTCATGTTGGGGTGTAGTATCCTATGTCTGTATAGGGTGTAATAGATGTATTATGGTCATGGCCAGTGGTCAGGTCATGTTGGGGTGTAGTGTCCTATGTCTGTATAGGGTGTAATAGATGTATTATGGTCACGGCCAGTGGTCAGGTCATGTTGGGGTGTAGTGTCCTATGTCTGTATAGGGTGTAATAGATGTATTATGGTCACGGCCAGTGGTCAGGTCATGTTGGAGGTGTAGTGTCCTATGACTGTATAGGGTGTAATAGATGTATTATGGTCACTGCCAGTGGTCAGGTCATGTTGGGGTGTAGTGTCCTATGTCTGTATAGGGTGTAATAGATGTATTATGGTCACGGCCAGTGGTCAGGTCATGTTGGGGTGTAGTGTCCTATGTCTGTATAGGGTGTAATAGATGTATTATGGTCATGGCCAGTGGTCAGGTCATGTTGGGGTGTAGTATCCTATGTCTGTATAGGGTGTAATAGATGTATTATGGTCATGGCCAGTGGTCAGGTCATGTTGGGGTGTAGTATCCTATGACTGTATAGGGTGTAATAGATGTGTTATGGTCATGGACAGTGGTCAGGTCATGTTGGGGGTGTAGTATCCTATGTCTGTATAGGGTGTAATAGATGTATTATGGTCATGGCCAGAGGTCAGGTCATGTTGGGGTGTAGTGTTCTATGTCTGTATATGGTGTAATAGATATATTATGGTCATGGCCAGTGGTCAGGTCATGTTGGGGGTGTAGTGTTCTATGTCTGTATAGGGTGTAATAGATGTATTATGGTCATGGCCAGAGGTCAGGTCATGTTGGGGTGTAGTGTTCTATGTCTGTATAGGGTGTAATAGATGTATTATAGTCATGGACAGTGGTCAGGTCATGTTGGGGGTGTAGTGTCCTATGTCTGTATAGGGTGTAATAGATATATTATGGTCATGGCCAGTGGTCAGGTCATGTTGGGGGTGTAGTGTTCTATGTCTGTGTAGGGTGTAATAGATGCATTATGGTCATGTCCAGAGGTCAGGTCATGTTGGGGGTGTAGTGTTCTATGTCTGTATAGGGTGTAATAGATGTATTATGGTCATGGCCAGTGGTCAGGTCCTGTTGCTGTGGTAACGACTTGTTGGTCTAGGCCTGCATCCTTCAGTAAACATCTTGCTATCTCCACTAGTGATCACTTACTCAGTTTTGCTCGGGAGTATAGGTGATGGTTAATTGATTCTCTATTCCATATTTTATCAAGAATTATTCCAAGTTTCTGTATAGATATTCTAGTCAATTATCTCAGGGACTTGAGACTGGGACCATTGGGGTTTTTTTTTCTACAAGTCTCTAATAATCTGCAATTTTTTATGCCACTTAAAATTTCTCTCTGATGGCTAAAAGATTTGATCTCATTTCTAGTCAACGTCTTGGATCTTTGTGACTTTTGTCCCTGTTCTAACTCTCATGCGAGCTTAAATTGATCCAATTTTTGTAGCTGTAAGTATTTGGTTGCCAAGCCCTTTGATTGTGATAGGGTCACATCTGGTTAACGTGGTCATTGCAGAAGATATACCTTGTTGTGTCCAAATACATTTCTTGCATTGCACAGGATTCACATTCTTTTCCTTGCACTCAAATACTTTGTGACCTATCTTGTTACTACTGTAGTACTTCATTTTTTCGCTTTTTGAACGCAATGTAGTAGTCTCAGCATTTGGCTCACAGGGCACACATTCTTGGAACTATAGTAACTTTGCTCTGACTGTGTCTGCGGTTAATCTTGCTTTATTGGCTTCCAATGTCCCAAACTAGGAAGTCAAACTCAAGCGTCAAGTGCTCTAACGCTGCCATAGCGATCTCTTGATCACATACTTGCACTCCAACAGAAGTTAGTTGCTAAGAAACAGACATCATTTTGTCAGTTGTTTGTACTACTGCATTCACATAACTTGTGTTGTACAATACACATCTTAAATGTATACTGAGACCGCCACCATAGTACTCTGCCTGTAGTGCTATCCACATGTCTTCAGCTGACCTCTTCCCATGTATTATAGTGTACACATGTTGCTCTACACTTAAGACAATAGTACCCATGGCTCTCTTTACATTGTCTGGATTTGGACTGTCCCCGGGATCTACTGTCACTTTCCACAATCTCTCACACCTTTTTTGCATTTCCATAGCAAATTTCCATGTGTAATTCTCGGCACCTTTTAGTTTTATAAGCCGTATTATGGGTGTAGTTTCTGTATGCATGCTTCTTGCGTTCTTTGTTCTAATCTACTGCAGTGCTGCTACACTGTGCTGAAAACACTCTGTGCTGTCCTCACTCTGTGTTATATGGCAGTCTATGTCTGTCCATGTGCTTAAGATGGCGTCTGTGTGCTGCTGTGGGTGTTCTAGTAGCTTGAGGCTTGCATAGGTAAACTTTGTGTGCCTGGGCCCATAACCTGTTGGATGTATGGGTGTACAGGCATGAGGATGTAGCAGAGTTCCTGTACACACCAGCAGATGCCACACAACGATGAACAGCCCAGTTACTTAACCAGTGGGGAGGTTTAAATTGGATATAGCAGTACTCATATATATAGAAAGTGGAGAAGTTCCCCAAAGCAACCAATCAGATCCTAACTGTCATTTATCTAGCACAGTCTGTGACCGTTAGTAGCTGACTAATTGCTTTGGGCAATTGATCTACTTTATCTCCCTCCAAGGTTTGGTACATCTCCCCCAGGACAGATAAGAGGTCTGACAGCCACTCTTTGTCTGTTTAGTTACAACAGCTTCTTACTCCAAACATGGCCAACTGCTGCAGGCGATTCAGACAGAGCATGATGGACACATTAACCCCCCCCCCCCCCCCCATAAGTACCATTCCATTTTTATACAGCAAATAGAGGTAATTTATTTACTTGTCAGATTTGCCCATGATACAAAGATAGATAGAATTAAGGCAATGGTACATTTCAAATTAAACAAATCAGTAATTGTATGTATATTATTGGAATTCTGGGTATTATTAGGTGGTAAATACTTCATCCTCTGTAATGAGATCACTTAAAGTGACAATGCCGGAGGGTGAGCTATAGGGACTGAGAAGGTTGTTCATCTGCTGCAGGATCTCATCAGTCTTGTCCTTGAAGTGGCCGGAAGGATCTTGGGTAGCGACGGTGATCAGAGTGTTGCTATGGAAGTATTGAAAACAGATGTAAATGTATCAGAGGCGTGTGTAGCTAGAAGACTGAACGTGGATGACAGACGGGAAGTGTATTTGTTTGGCAGTGCCCGGGCATTGTAGCTGATGTATCAGTATATCTTGTGTAAGGTGTTAGAGGTAGCCAGTGGTGCAAGTGGGTGGGTACGGGTGGGTACGGCGTACCCTTAAGTATTTAGCCATGGGTACGCCGTACCCACCACTACCGGGCCGCCGCTCCCTCCCTCCGCTGCTGCTCACCGTGCCGCTACTGCATGAGGGGAGGAGAGCGCAGCGTACGCCTTTCCTGCCCCTCAGTGTCTACCTTCAATTCGGCGCCGGCCCATGAGCCAATCAGAGCTCGCGGACCGGCAGCCAAGGCTCCTGATTGGCTGCCAGACCGCGAGCTTTGATTGGCTCACGGATCAGCGCCTAATTGAAGGTAGAGTGACACCCGCAACGCCGCTGGAGACTGAGGGGCAGGAGAGGCGCACGCTGCGCTCCCCTCCCCTCACACACAGGAACAGGACGACAGCAGCAGCGCGGTAAGCAAGGAGGGGGGGGGGGCATGTGTACCTGCTGCTGGGGGCATATCTGGCACTGCGGGGACATCTCTGGCACTGGGGGCATATCTGGCACTGGGGGCATGTCTGGCACTGTGGGGACATTTCTGTATCTGGCACTGGGGGGACATGTGTATCTGGCACTGGGGGCATTTCTGTATCTGGCACTGGAGGCATCTCTGTATCTAGCACTGGGGGCATTTCTGTATCTAGCACTAAGGGCATTTCTGTATCTGGCACTGGAGGCATATATGTACTGTATCTGGCACTGGGGGCATATATGTACTGTATCTGGCACTGGAGGCATATATGTACTGTATCTGGCACTGGGGGCATATCTGGCACTAGGATTTTTTGTTGGGAGCTACTTGGCGCTTCGATGGACTATGTGGCTGCCTCTTAACTTCTTATAGGACCTATCCCAGAAAGCCCAAATGCATACGAAAAGAAAAAGTGAAGAAGAAGATGGCGCTAACTGTGTCTGGGGGAAAGAAGAGGTGGAAGAAGCCAAAAATAGATACTTATCCTATGGGTATAATTCTCTCTTCCCAAGAGTGATCTTCTTTTAAAGATGTTCTCAGAGTTCAAGGGATATATGAAAAATATAAGGAGAGAGAAATGATGTGTAGAAACCCTTTAACTGATGGTTCTACAAATGATACATGAAATCTCCACAATAAAAGTGGAGATAGAACTTCCCACCAAAGTTTATGACCAAGGTGTATAGGAATGTCCTGTCGTCTATGTATTTATAATGCAGGCAATATACAGTATGTTTCACTCACATGAAAAAATGAAATATCTGAAACAAATTTTTTTTGGGGTAGATTAACATACCTCACTTACATAGTGAGGGATTAAAGCACACCTATAATGGTTTCTTTATCAGATATTTGCAGTGGTATTATTTTGCGTTCGTTAGCATACCTCACTTACATAGTGAGGAATTAGATGATACATATAAAGGTTTCTTTATCAAGTTTTATAGTGGTATTAGGCGCTGGTTAGCATACCTCACTTACTTAGTGAGAAGCTATGTAGTACATATCTCGGTTTCTTTGTCCTATGATTTAGAAATATAGCACTCACGATGTAATGGCTTTGGTTCCTCAAATCAAGGTTTCTTTTCATCAGGCAGGCCCCAGTGATAGTATAAAGATCACATAAATGTAATGGTACAAAGAATAAAAAAAGATAAAAATACAATAAAAATTTCCAGCATTGAATATTGGGGGGGTGCGGTCCCAGAAAAGGGGACCCCTGGAGGAGGAGCAAGGTTCCGGTTCAATGCTCCAGGTCAAATTGTAAATGGTGAATGGAATAGAATGTAGGGGTCTTACCTCTCTAGGATCACACACCAAATCCAAAGTCAATGCCTCCTTAGAACCAACGCGTTTCAAGTCTTATATGACTCTTTTTCTGGCACTGTGGGGCATTTCTGTATCTGGCACTGGGGGCATATATGTACTGTATCTGGCACTGGGGGCATATCTGGCACTGTGGGGCATTTCTGTATCTGGCACTGGAGGGCAATGTATATGTGACACAGTGGGGGCATTTGAGTATCTGACACTGTGGGGCAATGTGTATCTGGCACTGTGGGGCAATGTATATCTGGCACTATTGGGGTCATATGTGAATCTGCCCCCCCCCCCCATATGTGTATCACGCCCCCATTTCCATTGGCCACGCCCCATGTGGCATTTGGCCACACCCTTTTTTTGTTTTTTGTTTTTTTTTACACATACAGTACCTGTAAGACATTTTTTCTACTTGCACCACTGGAGGTAGCAGACTTTCACCAGTTCCATTCTACATCATCTTTCCCTAGGGGTGGTCTTCAGTTTACCAAATGTTGGGATCCCGGCGCACAGTATACCGGCGCCGGAATCCCGACACCCGGCATACCGACATATATTCTCCCTCGTGGGGGTCCACGACCCCCCTGGTGAAAGAATAAAATAGAGTGGCGAGCGCAGCGAGCCCGCAAGGGGCTCCTTTGCGCTCGCCATGGTGTCGGTATGCCGGAGGTCGGGCTCCCGGCGCCGGTATGCTGGTCGCCGGGACACCGGCCGCCGGCATACCATACTACACCTTTCCCTAGTGTACCGTGTCTGGGATCGCGGCCTATGCTGAGAAGGGTAACCGGGAGCCCCTTGGAGAAATGCTGGCACTAATGTGAGATACAGATGTGGGGGTGGTCAGACCCGGACAGGAGAGAGTAGAAATCTGGGAGAGATGTTGCAGAGAAGTTGTTAATTGTCCACAGTAACAGGGATTTCTGCGGGTACAAAGAGGCTTTGCTGCTTTATTTTATTACAATACAAAGGAATGAAAGCGGCAGAGAAGAGAGTGCGTTTGGCCATATGATGGTCTGATAGAGAAGGATGGGTGTAATAGAGATGACAGAGGAAGTCTGGAGAAGACAAGATCATCAGAAACCATCCTAAAGACGAGATGTGTCAGTCTATGGAGAGAGGGGAGGTTAGAGAGAGGAACCTCTGGGTTACAGTACCCCGCTGCCTCATACATCCTATAGGTCACTGACAGGGGCGGAATCAGGCAAATTATTTGCTGCCGCCAATCACGTCACTGCCCCCTTCATTTCAGGGCCAGTTCAGATGCTTTGAGACCACCAAAGCATCCCCAATCTCACCCCACTACCAGCTCCTGGACCACAGTTTGCTGATCATTATCCCACTTCCGTCAGTTGCAAAATTAGATATATAATAAAATAACTTGAGATGGAAAAAAAATAAGAATCACCTGGCCGCATTGCCCCCGAGCAAGTGCCGCCCCCAGCCACGTGCTTCATATGCCTAGTGGGAAACCACCACTGGACAAAGATACATCTTATATCCTGCTGTCTGATACATCTTATATCCTTCTCTCTGATACATCTTATATCCTGCTCTCTGATACATCTTATACCCTGCTCTCTGATACATATTATATCCTGCTCTCTGATACATCTTATATCCTCCTCTCTGATACATCTTATACCCTGCTCTCTGATACATCTTATACCCTGCTCTCTGATACATCTTATATCCTGCTCTCTGATACATCTTATATCCTGCTCTCTGATACATCTTATACCCTGCTCTCTGATACATCTTATACCCTGCTCTCTGATACATCTTATATCCTGCTCTCTGATACATCTTATATCCTGCTCTCTGATACATCTTATATCCTGCTCTCTGATACATCTTATATCCTGCTCTCTGATACATCTTATACCCTGCTCTCTGATACATCTTATACCCTGCTCTCTGATACATCTTATACCCTGCTCTCTGATACATCTTATACCCTGCTCTCTGATACATCTTATACCCTGCTCTCTGATACATCTTATACTCTACTCTCTGATACATCTTATACCCTGCTCTCTGATACATCTTATACCCTGCTCTCTGATACATCTTATATCCCGCTCTCTGATACATCTTATACCCTGCTCTCTGATACATCTTATATCCTGCTCTCTGATACATCTTATACCCTGCTCTCTGATACATCTTATATCCTGCTCTCTGATACATATTATATCCTGCTCTCTGATACATCTTATACCCTGCTCTCTGATACATCTTATATCCTGCTCTCTGATACATCTTATATCCTGCTCTCTGATACATCTTATAACCCGCTCTCTGATACATCTTATACCCTGCTCTCTAATACATCTTATACCCTGCTCTCTGATACATCTTATACCCTGCTCTCTCATACATCTTATATCCTGCTCTCTGATACATCTTATATCCTGCTCTCTAATACATATTATATCCTGCTCTCTGATACATCTTATACCCAGCTCTATAATACATCTTATATCCTGCTCTCTGATACATCTTATATCCTGCTCTCTGATACATCTTATATCCTGCTCTCTGATACATCTTATATCCTCCTGTCTGATACATCTTATACCCTGCTCTCTGATACATCTTATACCCTGCTCTCTGATACATCTTATATCCTGCTCTCTGATACATCTTATATCCTGCTCTCAAATACATATTATATCCTGCTCTCTGATACATCTTATACCCAGCTCTATAATACATCTTATATCCTGCTCTCTGATACATCTTATACCCTGCTCTCTGATACATCTTATATCCTGCTCTCTGATACATCTTATACCCTGCTCTCTGATACATCTTATATCCTGCTCTCTGATACATCTTATATCCTGCTCTCTGATACATCTTATATCCTCCTGTCTGATACATCTTATACCCTGCTCTCTGATACATCTTATACCCGGCTCTCTGATACATCTTATACCCTGCTCTCTGATACATCTTATATCCTGCTCTCTGATACATCTTATACCCTGCTCTCTGATACATCTTATAACCTGCTCTCTGATACATCTTATACCCCGCTGTCTGATACATTTTATACCCTGCTCTCTGACACATCTTATATCCCGCTCTCTGATACATCTTATATCCCGCTCTCTGATACATCTTATGTCCCGCTCCCTGATACATCTTATATCCTGCTCTCTGATACATCTTATGTCCCGCTCCCTGATACATCTTATATCTTCCTGTCTGATACATCTTATATCCCGCTCCCTGATACATCTTATATCCTGCTCTCTGATACATCTTATATCCTGCTCTCTGATACATCTTATATCCTGCTCTCTGATACTTCTTATATCCCGCTCTCTGATACATCTTATATTCTGCTCTCCGATACATTTTATACTCTGCTCTCTGATACATCTTATACCCTGCTGTCTGATACATCTCATACCCTGCTCTCTGATACATCTTATACCCTGCTCTCTGATACATCTTATATCCCGCTCTCTGATACATCTTATATCCCGCTCTCTGATACATCTTATATCCTGCTCTCTAATACATCTTATATCCTGCTCTCTGATACATCTTATATCCTGCTCTCTGATACATCTTATACTCTGATCTCTGATACATCTTATATCCTG
Organism: Pseudophryne corroboree; assembly: GCF_028390025.1. Lineage (NCBI taxonomy): Eukaryota > Metazoa > Chordata > Amphibia > Anura > Myobatrachidae > Pseudophryne > Pseudophryne corroboree. The sequence continues at coordinate 831,379,886 of NC_086449.1, read as the reverse complement.
CTCTCTGATACATCTTATATCCTGCTCTCTGATACATCTTATACCCTGCTCTCTAATACATCTTATATCCCGCTCTCTGATACATATTATACCCTGCTCTCTGATACATCTTATACCCTGCTCTCTGATACATCTTATAACCCGCTCTCTGATACATCTTATATCCTGCTCTCTGATACATCTTATACCCTGCTCTCTGATACATATTATACCCTGCTCTCTGATACATCTTATACCCTGCTCTCTGATACATCTTATATCCCGCTCTCTGATACATCTTATACCCTGCTCTCTGATACATCTTATATCCTGCTCTCTGATACATCTTATATCCTGCTCTCTGATACATCTTATATCCTGCTCTCTGATACATCTTATACCCTGCTCTCTGATACATATTATACCCTGCTCTCTGATACATCTTATACCCTGCTCTCTGATACATCTTATACCCTGCTCTCTGATACATCTTATATCCCGCTCTCTGATACATCTTATATCCTGCTCTCTGATACATCTTATACCCTGCTCTCTGATACATCTTATATCCTGCTCTCTGATACATCTTATATCCTGCTCTCTGATACATCTTATATCCTGCTCTCTGATACATCTTATACCCTGCTCTCTGATACATATTATACCCTGCTCTCTGATACATCTTATACCCTGCTCTCTGATACATCTTATATCCTGCTCTCTGATACATATTATATCCTGCTCTGATACATCTTATACCCTGCTCTCTGATACATCTTATACCCTGCTCTCTGATACATCTTATACCCTGCTCTCTGATACATCTTATACCCTGCTCTCTGATACATCTTATACCCTGCTCTCTGATACATCTTATATCCTGCTCTCTGATACATCTTATATCCCGCTCTCTGATACATCTTATATCCTGCTCTCTGATACATCTTATACCCTGCTCTCTGATACATCTTATACCCTGCTCTCTGATACATCTTATACCCTGCTCTCTGATACATCTTATATCCTGCTCTCTAATACATCTTATACCCTGCTCTCTGATACATCTTATATCCTGCTCTCTGATACATCTTATACCCTGCTCTCTGATACATCTTATACCCTGCTCTCTGATACATCTTATATCCTGTTCTCTGATACATCTTATATCCTGCTCTCCGATACATCTTATATCCCGCTCTCTGATACATCTTATATCCTGCTCTCTGATACATCTTATACCCTGCTCTCTGATACATCTTATACCCTGCTTTCTGATACATCTTATATCCTGCTCTCTCATACATCTTATACCCTGCTCTCTGATACATCTTATATCCTGCTCTCTGATACATCTTATACCCTGCTCTCTGATACATCTTATATCCTGCTCTCTGATACATCTTATATCCTGCTCTCTGATACATCTTATATCCTGCTCTCCGATACATCTTATATCCCGCTCTCTGATACATCTTATATCCTGCTCTCTGATACATCTTGTACCCTGCTCTCTGATACATCTTATACCCTGCTTTCTGATACATCTTATATCCTGCTCTCTCATACATCTTATATCCTGCTCTCTGATACATCTTATACTCTGCTTTCTGATACATCTTATATTCTGCTCTCTGATACATCTTATATCCCACTCTCTGATACATCTTATATCCCGCTCTCTGATACATCTTATACCCTGCTCTATGATACATCTTATACCCTACTCTCTGATACATCTTAAATCCTCCTCTCTGATACATCTTATATCCTCCTCTCTGATACATCTTATACCCCGCTCTCTGATACATCTTATATCCTCCTCTCTGATACATCTTAAATCCTCCTCTCTGATATATCTTATATTCTGCTCTCTGATACATCTTATATCCTGCTCTCTGATACATCTTATATCCCGCTCTCTGATACATCTTATATCCCACTCTCTGATACATCTTATACCCTGCTCTCTGATACATCTTATATCCTGCTCTCTTATATATCTTATACCCTGCTCTCTGATACATCTTATATCCTGCTCTCTGATACATATTATACCCTGCTCTCTGATACATCTTATACCCTGCTCTCTGATACATCTTATATCCCGCTCTCTGATACATCTTATATCCTGCTCTCTGATACATCTTATACCCTGCTCTCTGATACATATTATACCCTGCTCTCTGATACATCTTATACCCTGCTCTCTGATACATCTTATATCCCGCTCTCTGATACATCTTATATCCTGCTCTCTGATACATCTTATACCCTGCTCTCTGATACATCTTATAGCCTGCTCTCTGATACATCTTATATCCTGCTCTCTGATACATCTTATATCCTGCTCTCTGATACATCTTATACCCTGCTCTCTGATACATATTATACCCTGCTCTCTGATACATCTTATACCCTGCTCTCTGATACATCTTATATCCTGCTCTCTGATACATATTATATCCTGCTCTGATACATCTTATACCCTGCTCTCTGATACATCTTATACCCTGCTCTCTGATACATCTTATACCCTGCTCTCTGATACATCTTATACCCTGCTCTCTGATACATCTTATACCCTGCTCTCTGATACATCTTATACCCTGCTCTCTGATACATCTTATACCCTGCTCTCTGATACATCTTATATCCTGCTCTCTGATACATCTTATATCCCGCTCTCTGATACATCTTATATCCCGCTCTCTGATACATCTTATACCCTGCTCTCTGATACATCTTATACCCTGCTCTCTGATACATCTTATACCCTGCTCTCTGATACATCTTATACCCTGCTCTCTGATACATCTTATACCCTGCTCTCTAATACATCTTATACCCTGCTCTCTGATACATCTTATATCCTGCTCTCTGATACATCTTATACCCTGCTCTCTGATACATCTTATACCCTGCTCTCTGATACATCTTATATCCTGCTCTCTGATACATCTTATATCCTGCTCTCCGATACATCTTATATCCCGCTCTCTGATGCATCTTATATCCTGCTCTCTGATACATCTTATACCCTGCTCTCTGATACATCTTATACCCTGCTTTCTGATACATCTTATATCCTGCTCTCTCATACATCTTATACCATGCTCTCTGATACATCTTATATCCTGCTCTCTGATACATCTTATACCCTGCTCTCTGATACATCTTATATCCTGCTCTCTGATACATCTTATATCCTGCTCTCCGATACATCTTATATCCCGCTCTCTGATACATCTTATATCCTGCTCTCTGATACATCTTATACCCTGCTCTCTGATACATCTTATACCCTGCTTTCTGATACATCTTATATCCTGCTCTCTCATACATCTTATATCCTGCTCTCTGATACATCTTATACTCTGCTTTCTGATACATCTTATATTCTGCTCTCTGATACATCTTATATCCCACTCTCTGATACATCTTATATCCCGCTCTCTGATACATCTTATACCCTGCTCTATGATACATCTTATACCCTACTCTCTGATACATCTTAAATCCTCCTCTCTGATACATCTTATATCCTCCTCTCTGATACATCTTATACCCCGCTCTCTGATACATCTTATATCCTCCTCTCTGATACATCTTAAATCCTCCTCTCTGATATATCTTATATTCTGCTCTCTGATACATCTTATATCCTGCTCTCTGATACATCTTATATCCCGCTCTCTGATACATCTTATATCCCACTCTCTGATACATCTTATACCCTGCTCTCTGATACATCTTATATCCTGCTCTCTTATATATCTTATACCCTGCTCTCTGATACATCTTATATCCTGCTCTCTGATACATCTTATACCCAGGGCCGGCGCTGCCATTAGGCAGCTTTAGGCAGCTGCCTATGGGCGGCAGCCACTAGAGGGCGGTACACTCCTGCTGAATAAGTTATACTTAAAAAAATATTTTGTCTAAGCCTAGTGGCGATCGCGGCGCAGGTCTGGCCAGCCGCAGCCACCATTATCAGTCATCTTCACCCCAGCCAGGGCCGCCTAGGTGAAGTGTTTGCTGCGGCCGAATATCCCGCCCCCACCCCCCTCTTGACCCCGTGCTGACCGTTCCCGGAAACCCAGCAGAAAGCAGGAACAACAGCGGCTCCCGTTCACCTCTGCAGCTACAATGGCCAGGCAGGCTGCAGTGAAGGAGTGTATTCTCACCACATGACAGCTGATGGGCCTCCGGAATGCTACCACAATACGAGGGAGGGATCCTGCACACAGTGATAGAGAGGAGACTGCTGAAGAGAACATTGGCCCTCATTCCGAGTTGTTCGCTCGTTCTTTTTCATCGCATCGCAGTGAAAATCCGCTTAGTACGCATGCGCAAAGTTCGCACTGCGACTGCGCCAAGTAACTTTACTATGAAGAAAGTATTTTTACTCACGGCTTTTTCTTCGCTCCGGCGATCGTAATGTGATTGACAGGAAATGGGTGTTACTGGGCGGAAACACGGCGTTTCAGGGGCGTGTGGCTGAAAACGCTACCGTTTCCGGAAAAAACGCAGGAGTGGCCGGGGAAACGGTGGGAGTGCCTGGGCGAACGCTGGGTGTGTTTGTGACGTCAACCAGGAACGACAAGCACTGAACTGATCGCACAGGCAGAGTAAGTCTGGAGCTACTCTGAAACTGCTAAGTAGTTAGTAATCGCAATATTGCGAATACATCGGTCGCACTTTTAAGAAGCTAAGATTCACTCCCAGTAGGCGGCGGCTTAGCGTGTGTAACTCTGCTAAATTCGCCTTGCGACCGATCAACTCGGAATGAGGGCCATTAATCACATTGGAAGGTATGAGGCACTGCACCATAGATTTACAGCCATACATACCATCTACTTTAACCCTTAAAAGCAGGCCTGCTCTGTGGAGGGAGTCTTTTGGGACACAAAATTCCAGGAAGCAACTTGACCTAAAATAGTACTTTCTAGCCTTCTATCTTATAAACTCGCAGATTGTGTGTGTGTGTGTGTGTGTGTGTGTGTGTGTGTGTGTGTGTGTGTGTGTGTGTGTATGTGTGTGTGTGTGTGTGTGTGTGTGTGTGTGTGTGTATATATACATATATATATATATATATATATATATATACACCACACACACACACACACACACGCGCACACTGTATATATATATATATATATATATATATAATGGTGTATGAATGGTTATCTATCTTATAAACTCGCAGATATATATATATATATATATATATATATATATAACCATTTTGCAATAAGGCAGCACTCTGGACACTTGAAAATATGTGAAAGGATGGTGTATTTCATTTATACACTATTATATATATATATATATATATATATACAGTGTGTGTGTGGGTGTATATATATATATATATATATATATATATATATATATACACACACACACACACGTCGAAGTGGGGCGGTATGGTATACCGCCACTTCTTCCACTGACCCGGAAATGCGGAACTGAAAGAGCAGCAGGAGGCAAGGGAAGTGGACATCCTGCTGCACATTGTGCTCCCCGTCCCTGCGCGGCGGCCGTAAAGAGCGCTGTATTAGCTCACAGCCGCCCACCGCTCGCCACCAGCAGCCCACCGCTCACCGCTGCCAGCCACCAGCAACAAATGAGGTAATGTTCCCCTGCTGTCACCTCTCACCCTGTCATCACTCTCTCTCCCTGTCGTCACTCTCTCTCTCCCTGTCGTCACTCTCTCTCTCCCTGTCGTCACTCTCTCTCTCCCTGTCGTCACTCTCCCTGTCGTCACTCTCCCTGTCGTCTCTCTCTCTCTCCCTGTCGTCACTCTGGCTGTCCCTGCTGTCACAATTTCAGCTCATTCAGTGTGCTACAATGTGAGTTCCGGCTCATTCAGTATGCTACAATGTGAGTTTCAGCTCATTCAGTGTGCTACAATGTGAATTTTGGCTCATTCAGTGTGCTACAATTGAACTTCGGCTCATTCAGTGTGCTACAATGTGAGTTTCGGCTCGTACCGTGTGTTATAATGTGAATTTCGGCTCATACCGTGTGCTATAATGTGAATTTCAGCTCGTACCATGTGCTATAAAGTGAAAGGGGCACCAGTACTAGATAGTATAAAGGGTTATACTACACTGGACATGCCCCATTTTGGAGGCATAATTACGTCCTTTACTTTTGCATACCCCCACTTCAAAATTTCCACTTCGACCACTGTGTGTGTATATGTGTATATGTATATGTGTGTGTATATTATATATATATATATATATATATATATATATTTATTACCAGTTCGCACGCACCTAGGGTGGATGAATCCTTGGGTGCTCAGTCAAATACATCCAGTAAGCATCTCTACAGAGGTCCGCAATGGACAAACCGCAGTAGAACAGCACACCACCTCTTATGGGCCCTACACACTGGGCGATATTACTGAAAGATATGAATGATCTCATTCATTAATGAACAAGATACCGTCCATATCTTTCAGTGTGGAGGCAGCAGCGATGCAAATCTATGGATGTGGGTGACAGGGGGAGTGAAGAAAATTCACTCCTCCCGTCATTGCCCCCTAATCCACCCCCCCGCCCACCGCCGGGCAGCACGGCGTCGGAATGCGCAGTGTGTAGGGCCCATTAGAAAAGTAGAAAAATAGCATTCTTTAATTTGTAAATAGCTTCAGGCCTTCAACAAAACATAGCAGCATTTATACTCATCCGAATATCATGGATGCAGTCAGCATATTGGCAGATGGCTATCCCTACAGCCCGTTTCGGTTATTGCACCTTTGCAAATTAAAGAATGCTTTTTTTTTTCTACTTTTCTTCATTTTGAATCTTGAGCCATCCGCGGGCCAATCGGAGCTCACGGACTGGCAGCCAATTTTGATGTGGCATAATGTGTAAGGGCATTACTATTGTGTGGCATAATGTTATAAGGCCATTACTGTATGACATACTGTATAATGTTGTAAGGAGCAGTCCTACTGTGTGTCAAGACATGAATGGGCTCTACCAGAATGTGAATGGGCTCTTTGTGGCAGAACTTGAATGGGCTCTACTGTGTGGTTTAGCGTAAATGGTCTCTACTATAGTATAATGTGAATAAGGGGCACTACTGTGTGACATAACCTGAATAAGAAGAGGGGGGGGGGAGTAGGTTTAAGATTTGCCTAGGGTGCCGAGAAACCTTGCACCGGCCCTGCTTATACCCTGCTCTCTGATACATCTTATACCCTGCTCTCTGATACATCTTATATCCTGCTCTCTGATACATCTTATACCCTGCTCTCTGATACATCTTATATCCCACTCTCTGATACATCTTATACCCTGCTCTCTGATACATCTTATATCCTGCTCTCTGATACATATTATACCCTGCTCTCTGATACATCTTATATCCCGCTCTCTGATACATCTTATACCCTGCTCTCTGATACATCTTATATCCTGCTCTCTGATACAACTTATACCCTGCTCTCTGATACATCTTATACCCTGCTCTCTGATACATCTTATATCCCGCTCTCTGATACATCTTATACCCTGATCTCTGATACATCTTATACCCTGCTCCCTGATACATCTTATACCCTACTCTCTGATACATCTTATACCCTGCTCTCTGATACATCTTATACCCTGCTCTCTGATACATCTTATATCCTGCTCTCTGATACATCTTATACCCTGCTCTCTGATTCATCTTATATCCTGCTCTCTGATACATCTTATATCCTGCTCTCTAATACATCTTATATCCTGCTCTCTGATACATCTTATATCCTGCTCTCTAATACATCTTATACCCTGCTCTCTCATACATCTTATACCCTGCTCTCTGATACATCTTATATCCTGCTCTCTGATACATCTTATATCCTGCTCTCTGATACATCTTATACCCTGCTCTCTGATACATCTTATATCCTGCTCTCTGATACATCTTATATCCTGCTCTCTAATACATCTTATATCCTGCTCTCTGATACATCTTATATCCTGCTCTCTAATACATCTTATATCCTGCTCTCTCATACATCTTATACCCTGCTCTCTGATACATCTTATATCCTGCTCTCTGATACATCTTATACCAGGGACGTGCGGTGAGCAAAATTGCTCAGGAGGCACTGGCTAACCCCAGAGCCAGAATTACATGCAATATATGAGCCAAAGCGTACATCTGGGCATTATACACAGGTGAAGCAGTATAAATTCCTGGAAATTTGGTGAGTTTTTATCAGAGATGTGCACAAAAGATAAGGAGGTGAGGCACTGCCTCACCTGCCATAGACTTTTTACTCCAGAGTTTGGGCTATAAAAATTATTAGAATAATGCAAAGAAGGTAATTCAAACAAATTATTAGTATTTTTCATATACTTTATTCAGTCAAAACTCTGGTTTAAACGTAAATATGACAGGAAAGGCTCTGCCTCACCTGCCTCAACCCACCGCACGTCACTGTCTTATACCCTGCTCTCTAATACATCTTATGCCCTGCTCTCTCATACATCTTATACCCTGCTCTCTGATACATATTATATCCTGCTCTCTGATACATCTTATATCCCCCTCTCTGATACATCTTATACCCTGCTCTCTGATACATCTTATACCCTGCTCTCTGATACATCTTATACCCTGCTCTCTGATACATATTATATCCTGCTCTCTGATACATCTTATATCCTGCTCTCTGATACATCTTATACCCTGCTCTCTGATACATCTTATATCCTGCTCTCTGATACATCTTATACCCTGCTCTCTGATACATCTTATATCCTGCTCTCTGATACATCTTATATCCCCCTCTCTGATACATCTTATACCCTGCTCTCTGATACATCTTATACCCTGCTCTCTGATACATCTTATATCCCGCTCTCTGATACATCTTATATCCTGCTCTCTGATACATCTTATATCCTGCTCTCTGATACATCTTATATCCTGCTCTCTGATACATCTTATATCCTGCTCTCTCATACATCTTATACCCTGCTCTCTGATACATCTTATACCCTGCTCTCTGATACATCTTATATCCTGCTCTCTGATACATCTTATATCCTGCTCTCTGATACATCTTATATCCTGCTCTCTGATACATCTTATATCCTGCTCTCTGATACTTCTTATACCCTGCTCTCTGATACATCTTATATCCTGCTCTCTCATACATCTTATACCCTGCTCTCTGATACGTCTTATACCCTGCTCTCTGATACATCTTATATCCTGCTCTCTGATACATCTTATATCCTGCTCTCTGATACATCTTATACCCTGCTCTCTGATACATCTTATATCCCGCTCTCTGATACATCTTATACCCTGCTCTCTGATACATCTTATACCCTGCTCTCTGATACATCTTATACCCTGCTCTCTGATACATCTTATACCCTGCTCTCTGATACATCTTATATCCTCCTCTCTGATACATCTTATACCCTTGTCGAAGTCGAAAATATTATTGTCACACACGTCACGTACAAACACCACACAGATGGCCTCTGTGCGGAAAAGCCACAAAGACATATCTCATATTTAATACATATAGCACATAATTTACACATAGTCTACAGGCACAAAACCAGCGAGTTACATTTGTTTAAAAGGTACAACAACAAAGGGATTCACCTTTACAGGATATGAGGGGACAGAATTAGGTTAGGAGGTGGTGTTTGGTATCAAGCTGTACAGTATTTTAAGAGCAATATTCCGGTAGCAGTTTGCAGAAGACAGCACGCTCCTGCGCATAGATATGCCCAGGAACAGAATATTAATATTAACTGTATTTACTGTACTCTTGGAATTCGGCGGGAACCCAGTGGAGACCATCTGCAAGTGCACCTGGACCAGGCATCGCCCACCTATTCAAACCGACCTATGACCCCTCCTGTACTGTAAATGACTAGCCCTTTGACCTATGGGTGAAGAGAATACAGATTCCATTGTTTCATGATTTGGACTAATGTATAAAAGCCACGCTGCCTGGCCGGTCAGACACATTCTCTGAAGGTCATCTTTCCAGATTGACTGAGGACCAGAACCGGGTGGTGCTGGCAAACAAACGTATGAATCCTTTGATTGTAGCCTCTTCTCTTATGTGATTGTATTATTGCTGTAACCCCCTTTTGAGTAAATAGTTGTGGGTTAGATCCCAACATTTTAAATACAATTGGTGTCGTATTCCTTTCCTGCTAGGGGTTATAAAGTGTATTCCGCCTCACGTGTAGCTACTCAGTGCTTACAACGTGACGGCGTGCTTACGCAACGTGTATGCATCTGTTAGGGGTTTACGCACACACGCTTAGCGGTCACAGCGGCCTGAACAGATATACATTTAAGGTATTGCTTTTGTTCCTGAAAGTTAATAAGCTTTAACAATTGGGGGCTCCTCCGGTTCATCACACACTCACAGACTTGCAGGCCATAACAGACTTAAATCTATCAGCAAAGGGTGGAGACGCATGTTAAATAACCTTGCATTGTGTTAAAACCAGTTTTTGCTGTTAGCTCACGTCTGTTCTGCCTAGTCTAAAGAGGTGCTGCTGTAACCCAGGGGACGAACAGGAAAAAAGCTGTTTAAAATCTGTGTGTAATTTTTTTTTTGGCGCGAAAAGCGTACACAAAGCAACCACACGATAGTTGTTCAATTTAAGGCGGGATAGTATACATTTAATACTGTAACACATAACTATCCGATTTCAAAAGCAGATTACCGTAATATTTTGTTTAAACTGTACTACCTCTGGGGTAAAGTAGTCAATCAAAGGGAGTGATATTTTTCTGTACAGAAAAACACTGTGTATTTGTGTGAAACAAATAGCAAGTGGCGCTAGACAACCAGAGTATAATAAAACATTTATTTTCTAAAATGCATGTAGAAATTACAACAACCTCCCGGGGGTAATATATCTTAAAACATCACAATGTCTGAACAAACACTAAATAGGTCCAATAAGTAACATATAATTAGTATATCATAACACCTGGAAGTTGAACAGCCTTTTATGGATTATATATGTGCACACTGATATTGCTAATTGATGAAACGAAAGTCACTAGCACCTGTATTCTAATAGCCAGTTGCAAAAAACATAAGTTCATAAGAATGAGTAGCTGTTGCAGAAAAGAAACAAATATATGTTAATAGCTGTATGCACACAGTTACCACTGGGCAGGAGCTCCTTCAATCTCTGCTCCCTGGTGTTGTCCCACTGTCCGGATGGAGACACTCACCAGGACCTCAGTGGGCAATCTGGAAGCCGCGCCGTGCGGGGTGTCTAAAAGCGCTGTCCTAGCCCTGTCCACACCGGCTCCGGTACCTCCGTATTATGCAAACGGGGGCTAGTAGCTGGTAAATCCGGAGTTAAGATTAAGATTTACCAGCTACTAGCCCCCGTTTGCATAATACGGAGGTACCGGAGCCGGTGTGGACAGGGCTAGGACAGCGCTTTTAGACACCCCGCACGGCGCGGCTTCCAGATTGCCCACTGAGGTCCTGGTGAGTGTCTCCATCCGGACAGTGGGACAACACCAGGGAGCAGAGATTGAAGGAGCTCCTGCCCAGTGGTAACTGTGTGCATACAGCTATTAACATATATTTGTTTATTTTCTGCAACAGCTACTCATTCTTATGAACTTATGTTTTTTGCAACTGGCTATTAGAATACAGGTGCTAGTGACTTTCGTTTCATCAATTAGCAATATCAGTGTGCACATATATAATCCATAAAAGGCTGTTCAACTTCCAGGTGTTATGATATACTAATTATATGTTACTTATTGGACCTATTTAGTGTTTGTTCAGACATTGTGATGTTTTAAGATATATTACCCCCGGGAGGTTGTTGCAATTTCTACATGCATTTTAGAAAATAAATGTTTTATTATACTCTGGTTGTCTAGCGCCACTTGCTATTTGTTTGATAGTTTTCGTTTTAAGGGATTGGCAATTCCCTTCTTCAAGAGGCTGCTGACAACCTAGTGCAGTGTTATTCACCTGAGCGCATAGTTTTTTCTATTTTTTTCTGTGTATTTGTGTGAGCTGAAAGTAGGACTTAACGGTTGTTGAACCCCGGAAGTCGGGATCCCGTGGTGATACTGAGTAAGCAGAGGCTTGGTGGTGTTTGGCGGCTGACTTACGTTAATACATAAATAGAGAAGTACGCAAGTCGTGAGGAGATTTGCAGAGGAGTGTGATATAGAATTGTGCATTGTGAAGTAAAGAATTGTGAATTGAAATAAAGGTTTTGTGTCACGCTCCGGCTGAGGAACGCAGCTTGTGGATTCGACTCCAGTGATCGTAAGGCGGATAGCTAACAAGTATCTATACGCTGTGCGATTGGACCGCACGTTTGTGTGTGCGATACGTGGCGCAACGTGATACCCTTGTTGTGAGCTTTTGCGTAAACTGCGGTATCATTAGCGCCCTGTAGAGCATACGCAAGCGTGATTTGTGTATAGCAAAAAGGGAAGTTTTCGCTGGTCTGTCTCAGGAAAATCTTCAACGGTAGATATTCACTGGAAAAGGTGATTGGTCCTAAAAACTTCCAGTGAATAGGAAACCAAGTAGGGTTCTCACTATTGGAGTGAGTCGTGGTACGTCAGCGGAGAAGGAGCGAGTGGAAAGCGCTCGGAGGACTTTCACCGTCATCTCGATTGTGCAGTTGGGGATTGCGTTCAAAGGCAAAAAGTCCGCGATGGGATCCAATTGCACAAACGAGGGGCGTTCGTCAGCCAGGGTTCAGGCTGGAGAGCTGCGGCCCAGGGGGTCAGCTCGGTTTATAATGTGTGGGAAGTATGGTCCACACGCAGAGGCTTTTTGCAAAGAATGGGTACGCATGACTGCTGAAGATAGGGCATCATTCCCTAGGGTGGGCAGCTTTGAATCAGAGGTACTACAGAGCATAAGGATTAGAATATGTCTGATCAAATCTAGAAAACAGAGGATCAGACATACCGACTGTTTAAATCTGTGGCAGCAAGAGGGGGATGTGCAAAGGGAACTGGCTTGCACAGCAAGTTCCAAACCTAGCGGGAAAGCGATTGCAAGCGCACCACTACCGCCATATGTCGATGGGGAGAAATTGGCTACAAGCAATGGTGCATTGGTAAATAATAGCAAAATGATTAATCAATGTGTTAACCCTAACCCTTGCCAGTTGTATCCCGTTTTGAATTTTGAGGAAGATGATGAGCCCAGCACGATATCGGCACTCTCTTTAGCCGCTACCATGCAGGACACTTAGGTGGGCACGGCCCAACCACCAAGAGCGGTAACGATGTCCCCCAGCACAAGGGCAAGTGAGGTCGTGTCCACCGGTAAGTACGGCACCATACATTATGCAGAGACAATAGCTCCCCGTATTATAGAGTCAAACAAAAAGGATGTGGTTGAGTTAAATCCAGTCAGGGTGATTGCAGTCCCCAATGGGAGAACTGATAATCAGGGAGTAACTCCCATCAGGAACATTGCAATGCATTGTCCTTGGTCCCGATCAGAACTGAGATCGCTTATTACAGAATTCCCCGATCCCAGAAAAGATCTAGTCGGATGCCAGAAATTCATTAAAGAATTGGGCAATGCCCATGAGCCCACAAATAAAGATTGTCGAACAGTGCTACGAGCGAGTCTACCCTCAAACATTGACATCCCAAAATTCATAACTGATTGTAAATTGGATGTAGAAGCGCCTCTCACTGATGAGTACAACCAAGAGAATGTAAAGCAAATCAGCCTGCAATTAGGAGTGTGTTTCCCTACCGTTGTTAAATGGAACAAAATTTTCTCCATAGGACAGAACGATAGTGAAATGTCATCCGAGTATTTCCATAGAGCACTGCAGGAAATGGCTAGATACACTGGGATAGAGGATATTAAGGAGAATGCCAACCACAGGGAGGTAGCTGTCTCTGTGCTAATGGATGGATTAAAGGAGGCACTGAGGACGAGGGTGCAAACCTCTCTGCCAAATTGGAGAGGTATCTCAGTGGCTGCGCTAAGAGAGTCCGCCATCGAGCATGATCGTAACATAAGTAAACACAGGGAGTCGCAAGGGGATAAGCTGATGATGGTAAGTATACAGGCTCTTACAGGAAGTCTCATTAGCCTAAACCCCAGACCCCTGATGGTAAGTCACGGTCAATAACATGTTTTCTTTGTAAGAGGGAAGGGCATTATGTCAGGGACTGTAGAAGTAGCAGGACACATAGCGTATATAGACCCCCTAGACCTGAATACGAACCACGCTACAAGACACATAGTTGGGACCAGGGACCACATAGAAGGGATTATGAGCCGTATAGAGGGGAAATAAGGAGGTACCCACCCAGGAGGGACTGGCAGGCCCCCGAAAACTCACAGTTATCCCCCTCACATATTGCAGCTGCCAATGCCTTGTGGGAGGGTCCTACTACACAACACACCTGTAGTCTGCAACCAGTGAAATTGATTGCTGGCCTTGGTAGTGAACCTGAGGTCATGGTTGATGTAGCTGGTGTACCATTACCTTTTCTTGTAGACACAGGGGCGGACAGATCAGTACTAAATTCCACCACCGGTGTAAAAACCACGGGTAAAACTATTTCGGCAATGGGAGTAATGGGAAAGGTGCAGCAATACCCTTTGAGTAGACCTGCAGAGATTACGATAGGGCCCTTGCAAACCAAACATTCTTTCCTGTTGGCTGCATCGGCTCCGAATAATCTACTGGGCAGAGACTTGTTGTGTAAAATGCGGTGTGTCATATACTGTACCCCTGAGGGTGTGTTCTTAGATATCCCTGAAAATAATGCACAGGAGGTACAAGATATATTAGACACTCCTCAAAGGCTAATGTTACACTCCACCGTTATAGACACATGTCCATCGCAGGTAGAGGAAATTATCCCACAAATACCGGGTTCCCTTTGGACCAAGGATGGACAAGACACTGGATTGATGGCAAATGTAGCTCCTGTAGTAGTGCAAGTAAAAGTTGGTAGGATAGCTTCAAAAATCCCCCAGTATCCTCTGAAACCAGAGGAGGAATTAGGAGTATACCCCGTCATAGAACGGCTGCTACAGCAGGGCATCCTAGTCAGGACATCCAGCACAGCCAATAGTCCCATCTTCCCTGTGAAAAAGAGTGGGGGAGTGGTTACAGGCTAGTGCAGGATCTAAGGGGGATAAACAAAATAGTTGAGAGCGAATTCCCCGTAGTGCCCAATCCAGCTGTCATCCTCATGCAGATTCCCTCAACCTCCAAGTTCTTCACCGTCATTGATTTATGTTCTGCTTTCTTTTCTGTCCCTCTCCACCCTGACAGCCAATACCTTCTTTGCCTTCACTTACAGGGGAGTACAGTACACCTGGACTCGTCTCCCCCAAGGTTTCATTGACAGCCCAAGTATTTTCTCCCAGGCCTTACATGACTGTTTGCAATCTTTTCAACCTGAGAGTGTATCAGTGCTAATACAGTATGTTGATGACTTGTTGTTGAGCTCTGACTCATTCAAGTCGTCCCTAGCAGATACCAAACAACTTCTGTTTCACCTCTCCCAGACAGGACACAAGGTTTCAAAGGATAAGTTGCAGTTGTGTCGGACTAAAGGTTAAATACTTGGGGCACTGCTTAACGCAGGGACTTAGGCACCTGACCACTGACCGAATACAGGCCATCCGCGACATGACTCTGCCGCAAACTCAGCAACAGATCCGCACTTTTCTCGGAATGTGTGGGTACTGTCGGAACTGGATTCCAGGGTTCTCTATACTGGCCCTACCTTTGCAAGAAATGGTCTCCTTGAATAAACCAGAATGGGTCTCTCACACAGAGGAGTCCGAACTGGCGTTTGAGAAACTAAAACAGTGCTTGTCACAAGCACCAGCATTGGGTATTCCAGATTATGAGAATCCCTTTGAATTGTACGGTACCGAAAGCGCTGGGTGCGCGGCAGGAGTCTTAACACAGAAACATGGTGATGCCAGCAGACCGGTAGCCTACTACAGTGCACAGTTGGACACTGTAGCATGGTCTCTCCCCACTTGCTTGCGAAGTGTTGCAGCCATTGCTTTGCTGGTGACTAAAAGCAAGGATTTAGTGTTAGGACACAACTTGACCATCCATACACAACATGCAGTATCAGCCTTGCTAAACTCCGCCCAAACTAGACATGTCTCATCCGCTCGGTTTACAAGGTGGGAACTATCACAGATGGCCCCTGTAAACATCACCATAAAGAGGTGCAGCACACTAAATCCTGCAACTTATTTGCCTAGTGTGCCTGGTCATGCACAAAGGGTGAAGGATGAGAATGATGGTGAAGGAGGATTTAGTGCAGATACTGATACGCATGATTGTATGGAATACCTGAACCAGACTTTCACTGCGAGACCTGACATCATTGACAACCCACTGGAAGGAGTAGACTTTACCTTCTACACTGACGGTAGTTGCCACAGACAGACGGAATCGGGGGAGACCTGTGCACCGGATATGCAGTTGTAGATGACGAAGGTATCATAGAAGCTGAACCCCTTGGTCCACCTCACTCAGCACAAGTCGCTGAGCTGGTAGCACTGACCAGAGCATGTGAGTTGGCAAAGGGTAAGTCAGCTAATATATACACGGACTCTAGGTATGCCTTTGGAGTGGTGTATGATTTTGGGGCCCTGTGGCGCCTCAGAAATGTCATGATGGCAGCTGGCACAGCTGTAGCACATGCATCCTACATCAAGAGGCTTCTGACAGCAATACAGGAACCAGACAGAGTGACTGTTATCAAGTGTAAAGCACACACTCTCAACCAAGACCCAATTTCACTTGGTAACAGCCGGGCAGACGAAGCTGCAAAATCAGCAGCAAGCACTACCATACAAACCAACATCACACAACTGATGACATTTAACATGGTTAACATGCAACAGTTAATTGAAATGCAAAATTTGTGTTCCCTACAGGAAAAGGCGGTCTGGAAGGCGAAGGGATATGGTCAGGAGTCCTCGGGACTTTGGACAGATGGACACGGTAAGACAGTGGCCCCCAGGGCATATCTCCCAAGCCTAGCTGAGGCGGCACACGGTCTGACTCATCTGAACAAGGAAGGTATGTGCAAGTTGGTAAGAGCCTACTGGAGTGCACCAGGATTCTCTTCTCATGCAGGTAAGAAGGCAATGACATGTCTTACTTGCTTTATTGGTAAGACAATACCAACGGAGCCATCCCATATCCCTCCTACAGACGGACCTTTCCAGGTAATACAAATCGACTTCATACAGTTACCACCCTGTAGAAATTTAAAGTATGTGTTAGTATGTACAGATGTCTTTTCCAACTGGGTAGAAGCTTTCCCCGTGGCCACAAATACTGCTGTGTTCACTGTAAAGAAAATCATGCAGGAATTTGTGTGCAGATATGGTATCCCTAGAATGATTGAAAGTGATAGGGGTACCCATTTTACAGGTGAAGTCTTTCAGGTCATGTGCAAACTGATGGGTGTTAATAGCAAGCTGCATACTCCGTACCGGCCACAGGCAAGTGTGAAGGTGGAGAGAATGAACAGCACTATTAAGAATAAGCTGAGCAAAGTGATGGCTGAAACTGGATTGTTGTGGCCAGAGGCACTGCCACTAGTGTTCTACAGCATCAGAACCACTCCCAGGTCACCGCTTAACTTAAAGTTGTTTTTGGGCGACAACCTCATGTAATGATAGACCCCCAGGATGATTTGAAATGCAATAACGAAATAACTGTGAATATTTGGTTAGGATGAGCCAGCAACTGAGAAACCAGCAAAGGAATCTAAAACTGGCGATTCCTGACCTACCAAGCAGTAATTGTCATGACATTGAGCCTGGGGATTATGGGATGATTCAAAAAAATGTTACGCTCAGGTTGCCTCATAGACAGGTGGGAAGGACCGTATCAAGCTTTGTTGACCAGCACAACAGCACTAAAGGTCGCCGAGAGCGAGACTTGGGTCCACTCGTCCCACTGCAAGAAGGTCGCTGACCCGGAGAAAACTTGTGACAAAGAGAAAGGTGAAGAGAACCTCGTATCACTAGAAAATTTGTTCCGGGAAAGCTGAGAGGCAGGCCTGTCGAACGGCACCTGAGCGCGGAGAACAACAAAATCAAGGACGGTTGTGGTACCATTTTTCTTTTTTTCACCCCCCACTGCATTATTTTTTCTTTTTCTCTCTTCCTATTTTTGTTCTGTAACGAAATGGATCTACCTCAAGAGACTGTGTTTCGGGTTTTTCTGGTGACTCTGTTTTTGATCAGGACAATCTGTTTTGGTGAGGGTCCCAGAGACGTTGAGCAAGGATCTGGAATGGGTTCTGATGGTGAGTATGGATTCGTAGGATCTCAGGAGCAGCATATCACTCTAGTAAAGGCTGGTATCAGTAAGCGATCTGGTAGTCACGGAGCTCGGAGACACTGTGAAGGGTTATTGTCTGATGAATATTGTATATGTAGGCATTGCGAAAACATAGTCGAAGATGGGTGCACCCAAAGGTGTCAGTCAAACAGTAATATCGACATTGGCCGACATCCTTTGAGTGATTACCACTCATTAGTGGGTATGGTCTTAAACCAATCAGAATGCTGGGTGTGCTCACAGGTACCTCAAGGACAGAGTAAGTCGGGATTAGTGCCATATCCTTTAACGATAGATGAGGTACTCGAATTATGGGGTGGGAGACCGGTGGACAAGAAATTCAACATATCTAGGCCCCCTAGCTTGAAGCTCCACCAGTACCACGTAGATAAATCACTGTTGTGCTTTAACGTGTCCAATTTCCGGAAACCAGGAAATTGGGAAGTGACTTGGAATAACCAGACAATGACCTTTTCACATAGAGCTGATAATGTACCTCCCTGCTGCAGCTGATTAAATCCTCTGACGAAACCGCACACTGACAATTGCGGAGAAACGCGTAAGGACTGGGGCTTATTCTATACGGATGTCCTTCCTGCTACCAGCGGATTCCGGCTGAATAATACCCTCTTGGTGCTATTGTCCACGTATGGATGCTAACCGTCTCTAGAGATTCTCCAGGTACCCCGTAATCCAGGAAGGTGTCTCTCTCCACTGTGGCTGTGTTCGACAACGGGGGCCGTCCACGGAGATCAAACGGATCCACTCCTGGCTGTGAGTAAAGTGGACAATCTTGCAAATGTGGCCCTATCTAGCGCAGTGAGAGTAGGACGAAAAAAGTCCGTTAAACAGATACTAAAGCATAAGTATCCTATGCACCTGGCCGCTCAGCGGCATCAATTAACGGGAGTAGGAAGCCGGCTTCTACCTGACATATAAGGAGATCTCCATGAGCATGTGGAAAAAATCCTATAGCTGGAATTAAACAGCAAGCATCCATAAATTGCTCCTAATAAGGACTATATATTGTTCGGGACTTTTCACTGAAAATAGGGTTACAATAAGTACTTTTATTTGGATATAATATAAATAACCGGTTAAATTTAATCAGCTGCAGCAGGGAGGATTTTTTAACTTCAATTATAAATGTATGTGTGCATGTGTTTATTTTACATTTTATTGTGATATATATGTAATAAATTCAATATATTTGGTTAAAGCGCTCTCTGGTAATATATTATTATCCTTGGTGCCGTTTTGTGTGTGGACAGGTCAGTACTGTCCAGTTGAGAGCTGCTTATTTCAGCACATACGACCCAAAAGTGCATGAGTTAGGTGTTAGTGACGCGCTGGAATATTTGTCTCTTTTGATAATGTACCTATCAACTCCGAACCAAAAGTGGGAGGTATTTTCGGTATAGGTATACACGTGGAATGAAAACGATGTGGGCTGGAAAAGTATCGCAAGGGTATTGTGCCCACATCATCCAGACCGATACTTGTACTGAGCAAATGAGAGAACTGGGGATCGTTTTTTTTATCAGAAAAATATGTGATATGGTTTTGTTACATTTTGTCCCTTATGTTCTCCCAGACAATGCCTACTTCATATGTGGAAGGAAAGCATACAAGTGGCTTACTCCGAGCTCTGAAGGGTTGTGCTATATTGGGAGAGTACTACCAGAGATCCTGACAATAGCGCACGATAAAATGAAAGACATTCACCGCAACGCACAGACTCCTTATTCTCATCTCCTATATATTAGGCCAAATCTGTGACTCTGTGCCTGGCCGTAACGCTGGGTGGAGTCACAGCGCTGGGCGGAGACAACGGCCTCTGCCCTGTCCCAGCACAACACTAGAGAGGCGGACACAATCACCAGGGAACAGCCGCCACTGGACGGACGCCCCACCATGCCCGGTCACACAAAAGCCGGATTAAGGGGGGTGGGCGGGGGGTCACTACCACGGGACCCCCTAATTTACGGGGCCCCTCAGCTGGAGCTCTGTCCTCATTCAGGTTGCCGGGCCAGGAGGGATCCATGCTACCGCGGGCGGAGTGCGGGCTGTGTGTGCGGCTTCCTCCTCTCGGGCAGCACGGTCGAGCAAACTCCAGCCTCCGCCGCTATCAGGAGAGATGCTGCTGGCGGCGGAGGCTGGAGGTTGCTTGACCGTGCCCGAGAGGAGGAAGCCGCACGCACAGCCCGCACTCCACCCGCGGCAGCGTGGATCCCTCCTGCCCTGGCGACCTGGTGTCCTCTCTCCATGCTGCAGCGCGGCTCCCGTTGCCTGTGTGACCGGCCCAGGTGAGCAGCGCGTGCAGCCGGGGAGGGGGGCTGTGCTGCTGATTTTGTACTGGTAATCGGGACGGGGGGGGGGGGGTTTGCTGCTGATTTTGTACTGCTAATTGGGGGGGGGATGGGGATGGTGATCGGCAGGGGGGGTGCTGGTAATCGGCGGGGGGGGATGGTTCTGGTGATCGGCAGGGGGGGGGGCCCACTACTGTCACCTGTTCAACACCCACCGCACACCACAAACCCATCCCACAACCACAATTACCCCATACCTGCCACCCACCCTCTAAATACACTACCCATCCAACACCCCCTGCACCACAACACAACCTTCCCCATCTGCCTAACCCAGTCACCGCCCCTTGCATGCACACACCACAACCCCAACAAAACCCTCCACCCATCCATCCATCCCATGTGGACCTCCTCCACCCATGCAACCTTCCAACCCCATCCCCCTGCCACCCACAACCACACATCACACACTACACCTCCTGTCACCACCACCATCCCTCACCCCTACCCAAAACATATACAGTCAGCAGCCCCCCTCCACGCACTTGCGCAAGCACCATAAAACACTACCCACACCATTTTTGCAACCCCCACAGCAAACTACGTTGCCCTCCCAAACAACAATCCACCACGCACATTCCCTTCAACGCCCTCCACAATCCATGCCCACACCACCCTAAACCTATCACACACCCACCTCTCTCCCTCTACAGCCAACTCATTATCTCAAACCATCAAAACACCAGTTAGCGCACAACACTACCCGCATATCCTACAGCCACAAAGATGCTAATTACAACTCCAACATCTACCAAACCAACACACCTCAGCCCCCAACAAACACCCTAACACCACATCCTCTTCTCCTTACCACACGAAGGAACAATCCACCCACCCCTCCCCCAAACACACCATGTACGCACCCTCCATACATCCCTGCTCGCACACCAGTTCCCCATACTTGCAAAGCACCACCCACCAACTCCACCTTAGCAACCACTAACCCTCACAGCTATTAACACAACCCTTGCACGCCCACAACTCCAACACACAACAAACCCCGCCACTACAATTCTCCCACAACACCTCACACCAACCTTCCACATCCCCCTAGCCTACCCTCCCCCCCCCCCTCACAGGCCCACACCACACACCCCAATACCCTACACAACCCACCCCATGTAGACATCCCTCAGCCATGGCACCTTCGTCTACCCTCCCCCTAACCCCTACACCTCCTCCAAGTGGAACACCTCCGCTCCCCTCCCCCAACCCTCACCCCTAGCCCAAAGTATACAGTGTCTGGACCACATCCACCGTCCAGCCTCACTCTGGTCACCCACCTACCACAGCATCTTCGGGCCAGCCAGCCGAATCCATGTACACCTTCCCACAACACACTCCGCCACCCACAGTCCGTTCACCCCCCTCCACAATGCAGCACAAAACCACCCAAAACCTATCACATACAACATCGGCCCCTAACCGTAAACCACATACACCTCAACCCCTCCCCCACTACCTCAACCAAAAAAAAACACTCAAACTACTATTCTACACCTTAACATTTCTCTGGGGGTTACAGGGGCGTAGCCCCTTACGACGGTGTGAAGAGCGCCCGTAGGGCGCGATGAATCACCTAGTACCCAATATGAACACATCATCAAGAGACACCTCATGGATAGTACAGAGCACGCATCCTCTAATTTGAACCATGAATCCACCGGGATTCAGTTCCTATTCGCATTAGATATCACCCATACTGCCAGAGGAACTACAAATTATAAGTACATCCATGCGCTGGCGAACTTGATAGATAATATCACCGAGATTTATGATGACGCCTTCAGGTATACGGGTAGGGAGTTACAATCCTACAAGAAGGAGCTGATCCAGCACAGGATGGTTCTTAATTACGCTACGGCTGTGACAGGTGGGTACTGTGTTACCCTGGCAACTCAATATGGTGTGAAGTGCTGTACGTATATATTGCGAATAGCACTGACGACCCCACGGAGATCATCGATCAAAAGATGAACGAGATCCTGCAGTTGAAGTGGGAGTTCAGGAGGAAACACAACCTTACCTTAACGGCTGTGGGTAATGAACTGACCGGCTGGGTCTCATGGCTGAACCCACGCAAATGGTTCTCAGGGTTAGGAGAGTGGGCGCAAAATGTAATTGTGAATATAGGAAAGTTTCTCCTTTGTATCCTGGGTGTCATCATAATTATTGGTCTGATATTCAGGTGTGTTCGAATTCTGACGCGGCGCAAGCACAGCACAAATTTGATGAGTCTAAGGAGCGAGGGCATTGTTACAGCAGCAGATTTTATTTATGATCCATCCGTAGAGACAGTGTTATGATAAGGATTGCAAATTAATTTCATGGCCTGTTTCTTTTACCATTTCTTTCTGTTTCCCCCTCTACTCAGAGACATCCAACCGGAAAAGACGTCAACCATACCCAAATTTCTATGAATGTATTTTTATGTGTCTTACCCTCATCTCTACAATCTTCAGTTAATGGCACACATAGTCAATAAATGATATCTACCTATATAGTAGCACGCACATACGTTTCCCCTCCATGTATCATCAAATAAATGTGCTCCCCATTTGTTGGTATAAGAAGCCGAAAAGGTGAGGGCTAATGGCCTATGCCTAGAAAGAGCTCGGTAGTGTTTGTTTGCCCACCTACAGACCCTTAATACGGGATGAGAAGGAGTTAATGTATACTTCGCAATACCTCGAAGCTTGCTTATAGTTAGAACATATAGGGCACGATGATACATGCCCCTCAGACATTAATTCATACATACATGCTTTTTCTGTCCCACTAGGATAAAACATTTCCCACCTACAAATCTTCCCCGGATAGATATATATATATATATATATATATACATTGCTCAAAAAAAATAAAGGGAACACTAAATAACACATTATTAAAATATTTGTTCTTTACATAGTTGAATGTGCTGACAACAAAATTACACAAAAATTATCAATGGAAATCAAATTTATTAACCCATGGAGCTCTGGATTTGGAGTCACCCTCAAAATTAAAGTGGAAAAACACACTACAGGCTGATCCAACTTTGATGTAATGTCCTTAAAACAAGTCAAAATGAGGCTCAGTAGTGTGTGTGGCCTCCACGTGCCTGTATGACCTCCCTACAACATACACAAGTGGCTCAGGTAGTGCAGCTCATCCAGGATGGCACGTCAATGTGAGCTGTGGCAAGAAGGTTTGCTGTGTCTGTCAGCGTAGTGTCCAGAGCATGGAGGCGCTACCAGGAGACAGGCCAGTACATCAGGAGATGTGAAGGAGGCTGTAGGAGGGCAATAACCCAGCAGCAGGACCCCTACCTCCGCCTTTGTGCAAGGAGGAACAGGAGGAGCACTGCTAGAGCCCTGCAAAATGACCTCCAGCAAGCCACAAATGTGCATGTGTCTACTCAAACGATCAGAAACAGACTCCATGAGGGTGGTATGAGGGCACGACGCCCACAGGTGGGGGTTGTGCTTACAGCCCAACACCGTGCAGGATGTTTGGCATTTGCCAGAGAACACTAATATTGGCAAATTCGCCACTGGCGCCCTGTGCTCTTCACAGATGAAAGCAGGTTCTCACTGAGCACATGTGACAGACATGACAGAGTCTGGAGACGCCAAGGAGAACGTTCTGCTGCCTGCAACATCCTCCAGCATGACCGGTTTGGCAGTGGGTCAGTAATGGTGTGGGGTGGCATTTCTTTGGGGGGCTGCACAGCCCTCCATGTGCTCGCCAGAGGTAGCCTGACTGTCATAAGGTACCGAGATGAGATCCTCAGACCCCTTGTGAGACCATATGCTGGTGCGGTTGGCCCTGGGTTCCTCCTAATGCAAGACAATGCTAGACCTCATGTGGCTGGAGTGTGTCAGCAGTTCCTGCAAGACGAAGGCATTGATGCTATGGACTGGCCCGACCGTTCCCCAGGCCTGAATCCAATTGAGCACATCTGGGACATCATGTCTCGCTCCATCCACCAATGCCACGTTGTACCACAAACTGTCCAGGAGTTGGCGGATGCTTTAGTCCAGGTCTGGGAGGAGATCCCTCAGGAGACCATCTACCACCTCATCAGGAGCATGCCCAGGCGTTGTAGGGAGGTCATACAGGCACGAGGAGGCCACACAGACACTACTGAGCCTCATTTTGACTTGTTTTAAGGACATTACATCAAAGTTGGATCAGCCTGTAGTGTGTTTTTCCACTTTAATTTTGAGGGTGACTCCAAATTCAGACCTCCATGGGTTAATAAATTTGATTTCCATTGATAATTTTTGTGTGATTTTGTTGTGAGCACATTCAACTATGTAAAGAACAAAGTTCGCATGAAAAAGCCACAACGACATATCTCATATTTAATTCACATAGCACATAATTTACACATAGTCTACAGGCACCATACCAGCGAGTTACATTTGATTAAAAGGTACAGCAACAAAGGGATTCACCTTTACAGGATATGAGGGGACAGAATTAGGTTAGGAGGTGGTGTTTGGTATCCAGCTGTACAGTATTTTAAGAGCAATATTCCGGTAGCAGTTTGCAGAAGATAGCACGCTCCTGCACATAGATATGCCCAGGAACAGAATATTAATATTAACTGTATTTACTGTACTCTTGGTATTCGTCGGGAACCCAGTGGAGCCCATCTGCAAGTGCACCTGGACCAGGCATCGCCCACCTATTCAAACCGACCTATTACCCCTCCTGTACTGTAAATGACTAGCCCTTTGACCTATGGGTGAAGAGAATACAGATTCCATTGTTTCATGATTTGGACTAATGTATAAAAGCCAAGCCTCCTGGCAGGTCAGACACATTCTCTGAAGGTCATCTTTCCACATTGACTGAGGACCGGAACCGGGTGGCGCTGGCGAACAAACGTATGTATCCATTGATTGTAGCCTCTTCTCTTATGTGATTGTATTATTGTTGTTACCCCCTTTTGAGTAAATAGTTGTTGGTGGGTTGGATCCCAACATTACATATATAATTGGTGTCATATTCCTTTCCTGCTAGGAGTTATAAATAGCATTCCGCCTCACGTGTAGCTACTCAGTGCTTACAACGTGACAGCGTGCTTACGCAACGTGTACGCATCTGTTAGGGGTTTTACGCACACACGCTTAGCGGTCGCAGCGGCCTGAACAGACATACATTTAAGGTATTGCTTTTGTTCCTGAAAGTTAATCAGCTCTAACACCCTGCTCTCTGATACATCTTATACCCTGCTCTCTCATACATCTTATACCCTGCTCTCTCATACATCTTATACCCTGCTCTCTCATACATCTTATACCCTGCTCTCTGATGCATCTTATATCCTGCTCTCTAATACATCTTATATCCTGCTCTCTGATACATCTTATATCCTGCTCTCTGATACATCTTATATCCTGCTCTCTGATACATCTTATAACCTGCACTCTGATACATCTCATATCCTGCTCTCTGATACATCTCATACCCTGCTCTCTCATACATCTTATACCCTGCTCTCTCATACATCTCATACCCTGCTCTCTGATACATCTTATATCCTACTCTCTGATACATCTTATACCCTGCTCTCTGATGCATCTTATATCCTGCTCTCTAATACATCTTATATCCCGCTCTCTGATACATCTTATACCCTGCTCTCTGATACATCTTATACCCTGCTCTCTGATACATCTTATATCCTGCTCTCTGATACATCTTATATCCTGCTCTCTGATACATCTTATACCCTGCTCTCTGATACATCTTATACCCTGCTCTCTGATACATCTTATATCCCTGCTCTCTGATACATCTTATATCCCGCTCTCTCATACATCTTATACCCTGCTCTCTAATACATCTTATATCCCTGCTCTCTGATACATCTTATACTCTGATCTCTGATAGATCTTATACCCTGCTCTCTGATACATCTTATACCCTGCTCTCTGATACATCTTATACCCTGCTCTCTGATACATCTTATACCCTGCTCTCTGATACATCTTATACCCTGCTCTCTGATACATCTTATACCCTGCTCTCTGATACATCTTATACCCCGCTCTCTGATACATCTTATATCCTGCTCTCTGATACGTTTTATACCATGCTCTCTGATACATCTTATACCCTGCTCTCTGATACATCTTATATCCTGCTTTCTGATACATCTTATACTCTGATCTCTGATACATCTTATACCCTGCTCTCTGATACATCTTATACCCTGCTCTCTCATACATCTTATACCCTGCTCTCTGATACATCTTATACCCTGCTCTCTGATACATCTTATACCATGCTCTCTCATACATCTTATACCCTGCTCTCTGATACATCTTATATCCTGCTCTCTGATACATCTTATACCCTGTTCTCTGATACATCTTATATCCTGTTCTCTGATACATCTTATATCCTGCTCTCTGATACATCTTATATCCTGTTCTCTGATACATCTTATACCCTGCTCTCTGATACATCTTTTACCCTGCTCTCTGATACATCTTATACCCTCCTCTCTGATACATCTCATACCCTGCTCTATAATACATATTATATCCCGCTCTCTGATACATCTTATACTCTGATCTCTGATACATCTTATACCCTGCTCTCTCATACATCTTATACCCTGCTCTCTGATACATCTTATACCCTGCTCTCTGATACATCTTATACCCTGCTCTCTGATACATCTTATATCCTGCTCTCTGATACTTCTTATATCCCGCTCTCTGATACATCTTATACCCTGCTCTCTGATACATCTTATATCCTACTCTCTGATACATCTTATACCCTGCTCTATGATACATCTTATATCCTGCTCTCTGATACATCTTATATCCCGCTCTCTGATACATCTTATACCCTGCTCTCTCTGCTCTCTCATACATCTTATACCCTGCTCTCTCATACATCTTATACCCTGCTCTCTGATACATCTTATACCCTGCTCTCTGATACATCTTATACCCTGCTCTCTGATACATCTTATATCCTGCTCTCTGATACATCTTATATCCCGCTCTCTGATACATCTTATACCCTGCTCTCTGATACATCTTATATCCTACTCTCTGATACATCTTATACCCTGCTCTATGATACAACTTATACCCTGCTCTCTGATACATCTTATACCCTGCTCTCTGATACATCTTATACCCTGCTCTCTCTGCTCTCTCATACATCTTATACCCTGCTCTCTCATACATCTTATACCCTGCTCTCTGATACATCTTATACCCTGCTCTCTGATACATCTTATACCCTGCTCTCTGATACATCTTATACCCTGCTCTCTGATACATCTTATATCCTGCTCTCTGATACATTTTATATCCCGCTCTCTGATACATCGTATACCCTGCTCTCTGATACATCTTATACCCTACTCTCTGATACATCTTATACCCTGCTCTCTGATACATCTTATACCCTACTCTCTGATACATCTTATACCCTGCTCTATGATACAACTTATACCCTGCTCTCTCATACATCTTATACCCTGCTCTCTGATACATCTTATACCCTGCTCTCTGATACATCTTATACCCTGCTCTCTGATACATCTTATATCCTGCTCTCTGATACATTTTATATCCCGCTTTCTGATACATCTTATATCCTGCTCTCTGATACGTTTTATACCATGCTGCCTGATACATCTTATATCCCCCTTTCTGATACATCTTATACCCTGCTCTCTGATACATCTTATACCCTACTCTCTGATACATCTTATATCCTGCTCTCTGATACATCTTATACCCTGATCTCTGATACATCTTATATCCTGCTCTCTGATACATCTTATACCCTACTCTCTGATACATCTTATATCCTGCTCTCTGATACATCTTATATCCTGCTCTCTGATACATCTTATACCCTGCTCTCTGATACATCTTATATCCTGCTCTCTGATACATCTTATACCTTGCTCTATGATACGTTTTATACCATGCTCTCTGATACATCTTATATCCCCCTCTCTGATACATCTTATACCCTGCTCTCTGATACATCTTATATCCCGCTCTCTGATACATCTTATATCCCGCTCTCTGATACATCTTATACCCTACTCTCTGATACATCTTATACCCTGCTCTCTGATACATCTTATACCCTGCTCTCTGATACATCTTATACCCTGCTCTCTGATACATCTTATACCCTGCTCTCTGATACATCTTATACCCTGCTCTCTGATACATCTTATGTCCCGCTCTCTGATACATCTTATACCCCTCTCTCTGATACATCTTATACCCCGCTCTCTGATACGTCTTATATCCCGCTCTCTAATACGTCTTATACCCTGCTCTCTGATACATCTTATATCCTCCTCTCTGATACATATTATACCCTGCTCTCTGATACATATTATATCCTGCTCTCTGATACATCTTATACCCTGCTCTCTGATACATATTATATCCTGCTCTCTGATACATCTTATATCCCGCTCTCTGATACATCTTATACCCTGCTCTCTGATACATCTTATACCCTGCTCTCTGATACATCTTATATCCTGCTCTCTGATACATCTTATACCCTGCTCTCTGATACATCTTATACCCTGCTCCCTGATACATATTATATCCTGCTCTCTGATACATCTTATACCCTGCTCTCTAATACATCTTATACCCTGCTCTCTGATACATCTTATATCCTACTCTCTGATACATCTTATACCCTGCTCCCTGATACATCTTATATCCTGCTCTCTGATACATCTTATACCCTGCTCTCTGATACATCTTATATCCTACTCTCTGATACATCTTATACCCTGCTCCCTGATACATCTTATACCCTGCTCTCTGATACATCTTATACCCTGCTCTCTGATACATCTTATATCCTACTCTCTGATACATCTTATATCCTGCTCTCTGATACATCTTATATCCTTCTTTCTGATACATCTTATACCCTGCTCTCTGATACATCTTATACCCTGCTCTCTGATACATCTTATATCCTGCTCTCTGATACATCTTATACCCTGCTCTCTGATACATCTTATATCCTGCTCTCTGATACATCTTATACCCTGCTCTCTGATACATCTTATACCCTGCTCTCTGATACATCTTATATCCTGCTCTCTGATACATCTTATACCCTGCTCTCTGATACATCTTATACCCTGCTCTCTGATACATCTTATATCCTGCTCTCTGATACATCTTATACCTTGCTCTCTGATACGTTTTATACCATGCTCTCTGATGCATCTTATATCGCCCTCTCTGATACATCTTATACCCTGCTCTCTGATACATCTTATATCCCCCTCTCTGATACATCTTATACCCTGCTCCCTGATACATCTTATATCCTACTCTCTGATACATCTTATACCCTGCTCTCTGATACATCTTATACCCTGCTCTCTAACACATCTTATATCCTACTCTCTGATACATATTATACCCTGCTCTCTGATACATCTTATATCCTGCTCTCTGATACATCTTATATCCTACTCTCTGATACATCTTATACCCTGCTCCCTGATACATCTTATATCCTACTCTCTGATACATCTTATACCCTGCTCTCTGATACATCTTATACCCTGCTCTCTGATACATCTTATATCCCCCTCTCTGATACATCTTATACCCTGCTCTCTGATACATCTTATATCCCGCTCTCTGATACATCTTATACCCTACTCTCTGATACATCTTATATCCTGCTCTCTGATACATCTTATATCGTGCTCTCTGATACATCTTATACCCTGCTCTCTGATACATCTTATATCCTGCTCTCTGATACATCTTATATCCCGCTCTCTGATACATCTTATATCCTGCTCTCTGATACATCTTATACCCTGCTCTCTGATACATCTTATATCCTGCTCTCTGATACATCTTATACCCTGCTCTCTGATACATCTTATATACTGCTCTCTGATACATCTTATACCTTGCTCTCTGATACGTTTTATACTATGCTCTCTGATACATCTTATATCCCCCTCTCTGATACATCTTATACCCTGCTCTCTGATACATCTTATATCCCGCTCTCTGATACATCTTATACCCTACTCTCTGATACATCTTATACCCTGCTCTCTGATACATCTTATACCCTGCTCTCTGATACATCTTATATCCTGCTCTCTGATACATCTTATACCCTGCTCTCTGATACATCTTATACCCTGCTCTCTGATACATCTTATACCCTGCTCTCTGATACATCTTATACCCTGCTCTCTGATACATCTTATGTCCCGCTCTCTGATACATCTTATACCCCGCTCTCTGATACATCTTATACCCCGCTCTCTGATACGTCTTATATCCCGCTCTATAATACGTCTTATACCCTGCTCTCTGATACATCTTATATCCTCCTCTCTGATACATATTATACCCTGCTCTCTGATACATATTATATCCTGCTCTCTGATACATCTTATACCCTGCTCTCTGATACATATTATATCCTGCTCTCTGATACATCTTATATCCCGCTCTCTGATACATCTTATATCCTGCTCTCTGATACATCTTATATCCTGCTCTCTGATACATCTTATACCCTGCTCTCTCATACATCTTATACCCTGCTCTCTGATACATCTTATATCCTGCTCTCTGATACATCTTATACCCTGCTCTCTGATACATCTTATATCCTGCTCTCTGATACATCTTATATCCTGCTCTCTGATACATCTTATACCCTGCTCTCTGATACATCTTATATCCTGCTCTCTGATACATCTTATACCCTGCTCTCTGATACATCTTATATCCTGCTCTCTGATACATCTTATATCCTGCTCTCTGATACATCTTATACCTTGCTCTCTGATACATCTTATATCCTGCTCTCTGATACATCTTATACCCTGCTCTCTGATACATCTTATATCCTGCTCTCTCATACATCTTATACCCTGCTCTCTGATACATCTTATATCCTGCTCTCTGATACATCTTATATCCCCCTCTCTGATACATCTTATACCCTGCTCTCTGATACATCTTAAATCCCCCTCTCTGATACATCTTATACCCTGCTCTCTGATACATCTTATACCCTGCTCTCTGATACATCTTATATCCCGCTCTCTGATACATCTTATACCCTGCTCTCTGATACATCTTATACCCTGCTCTCTGATACATCTTATACCCTGCTCTCTGATACATCTTATATCCTGCTCTCTGATACATCTTATATCCCGCTCTCTGATACATCTTATACCCTGCTCTCTGATACATCTTATATCCTACTCTCTGATACATCTTATACCCTGCTCTATGATACATCTTATATCCTGCTCTCTGATACATCTTATATCCCGCTCTCTGATACATCTTATACCCTGCTCTCTCTGCTCTCTCATACATCTTATACCCTGCTCTCTGATACATCTTATACCCTGCTCTCTGATACATCTTATACCCTGCTCTCTGATACATCTTATATCCTGCTCTCTGATACATCTTATATCCCGCTCTCTGATACATCTTATACCCTGCTCTCTGATACATCTTATATCCTACTCTCTGATACATCTTATACCCTGCTCTATGATACAACTTATACCCTGCTCTCTGATACATCTTATACCCTGCTCTCTGATACATCTTATACCCTGCTCTCTCTGCTCTCTCATACATCTTATACCCTGCTCTCTCATACATCTTATACCCTGCTCTCTGATACATCTTATACCCTGCTCTCTGATACATCTTATACCCTGCTCTCTGATACATCTTATACCCTGCTCTCTGATACATCTTATATCCTGCTCTCTGATACATTTTATATCCCGCTCTCTGATACATCGTATACCCTGCTCTCTGATACATCTTATATCCTACTCTCTGATACATCTTATACCCTGCTCTCTGATACATCTTATACCCTACTCTCTGATACATCTTATACCCTGCTCTATGATACAACTTATACCCTGCTCTCTCATACATCTTATACCCTGCTCTCTGATACATCTTATACCCTGCTCTCTGATACATCTTATACCCTGCTCTCTGATACATCTTATATCCTGCTCTCTGATACATTTTATATCCCGCTCTCTGATACATCTTATACCCTGCTCTCTGATACATCTTATATCCTGCTCTCTGATACATCTTATACTCTGATCTCTGATAGATCTTATACCCTGCTCTCTGATACATCTTATACCCTGCTCTCTGATACATCTTATACCCTGCTCTATGATACATCTTATACCCTGCTCTCTGATACATCTTATACCCTGCTCTCTCTGCTCTCTGATACATCTTATACCCTGCTCTCTGATACATCTTAAACCCTGCTCTCTAATACATCTTATACCTTGCTCTATGATACGTTTTATACCATGCTCTCTGATACATCTTATATCCCCCTCTCTGATACATCTTATACCCTGCTCTCTGATACATCTTATATCCCGCTCTCTGATACATCTTATACCCTACTCTCTGATACATCTTATACCCTGCTCTCTGATACATCTTATACCCTGCTCTCTGATACATCTTATACCCTGCTCTCTGATACATCTTATATCCCGCTCTCTGATACATCTTATACCCTGCTCTCTGATACATCTTATATCCCGCTCTCTGATACATCTTATACCCTGCACGCTGATACATCTTATACCCTGCTCTCTGATACATCTTATATCCTGCTCTCTCATACATCTTATACCCTGCTCGCTGATACATCTTATACCCTGCTCTCTCATACATCTTATATCCTGCTCTCTGATACATCTTATATCCTGCTCTCTGATACATCTTATATCCTGCTCTCTGATACATCTTATACCCTGCTCTCTGATACATCTTATATCCTGCTCTCTGATACATCTTATATCCTGCTCTCTGATACGTTTTATACCATGCTGTCTGATACATCTTATATCCCCCTTTCTGATACATCTTATACCCTGCTCTCTGATACATCTTATACCCTACTCTCTGATACATCTTATATCCTGCTCTCTGATACATCTTATACCCTGATCTCTGATACATCTTATATCCTGCTCTCTGATACATCTTATACCCTACTCTCTGATACATCTTATATCCTGCTCTCTGATACATCTTATATCCTGCTCTCTGATACATCTTATACCCTGCTCTCTGATACATCTTATATCCTGCTCTCTGATACATCTTATACCTTGCTCTATGATACGTTTTATACCATGCTCTCTGATACATCTTATATCCCCCTCTCTGATACATCTTATACCCTGCTCTCTGATACATCTTATATCCCGCTCTCTGATACATCTTATATCCCGCTCTCTGATACATCTTATACCCTACTCTCTGATACATCTTATACCCTGCTCTCTGATACATCTTATACCCTGCTCTCTGATACATCTTATACCCTGCTCTCTGATACATCTTATACCCTGCTCTCTGATACATCTTATACCCTGCTCTCTGATACATCTTATGTCCCGCTCTCTGATACATCTTATACCCCTCTCTCTGATACATCTTATACCCCGCTCTCTGATACGTCTTATATCCCGCTCTCTAATACGTCTTATACCCTGCTCTCTGATACATCTTATATCCTCCTCTCTGATACATATTATACCCTGCTCTCTGATACATATTATATCCTGCTCTCTGATACATCTTATACCCTGCTCTCTGATACATATTATGTCCTGCTCTCTGATACATCTTATATCCCGCTCTCTGATACATCTTGTACCCTGCTCTCTGATACATCTTATACCCTGCTCTCTGATACATCTTATACCCTGCTCTCTGATACATCTTATACCCTGCTCTCTGATACATCTTATACCCTGCTCCCTGATACATATTATATCCTGCTCTCTGATACATCTTATACCCTGCTCTCTGATACATCTTATACCCTGCTCTCTGATACATCTTATATCCTACTCTCTGATACATCTTATACCCTGCTCCCTGATACATCTTATATCCTGCTCTCTGATACATCTTATACCCTGCTCTCTGATACATCTTATATCCTACTCTCTGATACATCTTATACCCTGCTCCCTGATACATCTTATACCCTGCTCTCTGATACATCTTATACCCTGCTCTCTGATACATCTTATATCCTACTCTCTGATACATCTTATATCCTGCTCTCTGATACATCTTATATCCTTCTTTCTGATACATCTTATACCCTGCTCTCTGATACATCTTATACCCTGCTCTCTGATACATCTTATATCCTGCTCTCTGATACATCTTATACCCTGCTCTCTGATACATCTTATATCCTGCTCTCTGATACATCTTATACCCTGCTCTCTGATACATCTTATACCCTGCTCTCTGATACATCTTATATCCTGCTCTCTGATACATCTTATACCCTGCTCTCTGATACATCTTATACCCTGCTCTCTGATACATCTTATATCCTGCTCTCTGATACATCTTATACCTTGCTCTCTGATACGTTTTATACCATGCTCTCTGATGCATCTTATATCGCCCTCTCTGATACATCTTATACCCTGCTCTCTGATACATCTTATATCCCCCTCTCTGATACATCTTATACCCTGCTCCCTGATACATCTTATATCCTACTCTCTGATACATCTTATACCCTGCTCTCTGATACATCTTATTAGAGATGAGCGGGTTCGGTTTCTTTGAATCCGAACCCGCACGAACTTCACTTTTTTTTTCACGGGTCCGAGCGACTCGGATCTTCCCGCCTTGCTCGGTTAACCCGAGCGCGCCCGAACGTCATCATGACGCTGTCGGATTCTCGCGAGACTCGGATTCTATATAAGGAGCCGCGCGTCGCCGCCATTTTCACACGTGCATTGAGATTGATAGGGAGAGGACGTGGCTGGCGTCCTCTCCATTTAGATTAGATTTAGAAGAGAGAGAGAGAGAGAGATTGCTGTGATACTGTAGATTAGAAGAGAGTGCAGACAGAGTTTAGTGACTGACGACCACAGTGACCAGTGACCACCAGAGACAGTGCAGTTGTTTGTTTTATTTAATATATCCGTTCTCTGCCTGAAAAAAACGATACACAGTCACACAGTGACTCAGTCTGTGTGCACTGCTCAGCCCAGTGTGCTGCACATCAATGTATTGTATATAAAGCTTATAATTGTGGGGGAGACTGGGGAGCACTGCAGGTTGTTATAGCAGGAGCCAGGAGTACATGATAAATAATATTATATTAAAATTAAACAGTGCACACTTTTGCTGCAGGAGTGCCACTGCCAGTGTGACTAGTGGTGACCAGTGCCTGACCACCAGTATATTAGTAGTATTGTATACTATCTCTTTATCAACCAGTCTATATTAGCAGCAGACACAGTACAGTGCGGTAGTTCACGGCTGTGGCTACCTCTGTGTCGGCACTCGGCAGGCAGTCCGTCCATCCATAATTGTATTATAATATATACCACCTAACCGTGGTTTTTTTTTCATTCTTTATACCGTCGTCATACTAGTTGTTACGAGTATACTACTATCTCTTTATCAACCAGTGTACAGTGCGGTAGTTCACGGCTGTGGCTACCTCTGTGTCGGCACTCGGCAGGCAGTCCGTCCAACCATAATTGTATTATATACCACCTAACCGTGGTTTTTTTTTCATTCTTTATACCGTCGTCATACTAGTTGTTACGAGTATACTACTATCTCTTTATCAACCAGTGTACAGTGCGGTAGTTCACGGCTGTGGCTACCTCTGTGTCGGCACTCGGCAGGCAGTCCGTCCATCCATAATTGTATTATAATATATACCACCTAACCGTGGTTTTTTTTTCATTCTTTATACCGTCGTCATACTAGTTGTTACGAGTATACTACTATCTCTTTATCAACCAGTGTACAGTGCGGTAGTTCACGGCTGTGGCTACCTCTGTGTCGGCACTCGGCAGGCAGTCCGTCCAACCATAATTGTATTATAATATATACCACCTAACCATGGTTTTTTTTTTCATTCTTTATACCGTCGTCATACTAGTTGTTACGAGTATACTACTATCTCTTTATCAACCAGTGTACAGTGCGGTAGTTCACGGCTGTGGCTACCTCTGTGTCGGCACTCGGCAGGCAGTCCGTCCAACCATAATTGTATTATATACCACCTAACCGTGGGTTTTTTTTCATTCTTTATACCGTCGTCATACTAGTTGTTACGAGTATACTACTATCTCTTTATCAAC
The DNA here is from genome assembly GCF_028390025.1 of Pseudophryne corroboree. Taxonomy (NCBI): domain Eukaryota; kingdom Metazoa; phylum Chordata; class Amphibia; order Anura; family Myobatrachidae; genus Pseudophryne; species Pseudophryne corroboree. The sequence continues at coordinate 831,342,960 of NC_086449.1, read as the reverse complement.
CAGTGTACAGTGCGGTAGTTCACGGCTGTGGCTACCTCTGTGTCGGCACTCGGCAGGCAGTCCGTCCAACCATAATTGTATTATAATATATACCACCTAACCGTGGTTTTTTTTTCATTCTTTATACCGTCGTCATACTAGTTGTTACGAGTATACTACTATCTCTTTATCAACCAGTGTACAGTGCGGTAGTTCACGGCTGTGGCTACCTCTGTGTCGGCACTCGGCAGGCAGTCCGTCCATCCATAATTGTATTATAATATATACCACCTTACCGTGGGTTTTTTTTCATTCTTTATACCGTCGTCATACTAGTTGTTACGAGTATACTACTATCTCTTTATCAACCAGTGTACAGTGCGGTAGTTCACGGCTGTGGCTACCTCTGTGTCGGCACTCGGCAGGCAGTCCGTCCAACCATAATTGTATTATAATATATACCACCTAACCGTGGTTTTTTTTTCATTCTTTATACCGTCGTCATACTAGTTGTTACGAGTATACTACTATCTCTTTATCAACCAGTGTACAGTGCGGTAGTTCACGGCTGTGGCTACCTCTGTGTCGGCACTCGGCAGGCAGTCCGTCCAACCATAATTGTATTATAATATATACCACCTAACCGTGGTTTTTTTTTCATTCTTTATACCGTCGTCATACTAGTTGTTACGAGTATACTACTATCTCTTTATCAACCAGTGTACAGTGCGGTAGTTCACGGCTGTGGCTACCTCTGTGTCGGCACTCGGCAGGCAGTCCGTCCAACCATAATTGTATTATAATATATACCACCTAACCGTGGTTTTTTTTTCATTCTTTATACCGTCGTCATACTAGTTGTTACGAGTATACTACTATCTCTTTATCAACCAGTGTACAGTGCGGTAGTTCACGGCTGTGGCTACCTCTGTGTCGGCACTCGGCAGGCAGTCCGTCCATCCATAATTGTATTATATACCACCTAACCGTGGTTTTTTTATACCACCTAACCGTGGCAGTCCGTCCATAATTGTATACTAGTATCCAATCCATCCATCTCCATTGTTTACCTGAGGTGCCTTTTAGTTCTGCCTATAAAATATGGAGAACAAAAAAGTTGAGGTTCCAAAATTAGGGAAAGATCAAGATCCACTTCCACCTCGTGCTGAAGCTGCTGCCACTAGTCATGGCCAAGACGATGAAATGCCAGCAACGTCGTCTGCCAAGGCCGATGCCCAATGTCATAGTACAGAGCATGTCAAATCCAAAACACCAAATATCAGAAAAAAAAGGACTCCAAAACCTAAAATAAAATTGTCGGAGGAGAAGCGTAAACTTGCCAATATGCCATTTACCACACGGAGTGGCAAGGAACGGCTGAGGCCCTGGCCTATGTTCATGGCTAGTGGTTCAGCTTCACATGAGGATGGAAGCACTCAGCCTCTCGCTAGAAAACTGAAAAGACTCAAGCTGGCAAAAGCACCGCAAAGAACTGTGCGTTCTTTGAAATCCCAAATCCACAAGGAGAGTCCAATTGTGTCGGTTGCGATGCCTGACCTTCCCAACACTGGACGTGAAGAGCATGCGCCTTCCACCATTTGCACGCCCCCTGCAAGTGCTGGAAGGAGCACCCGCAGTCCAGTTCCTGATAGTCAGATTGAAGATGTCAGTGTTGAAGTACACCAGGATGAGGAGGATATGGGTGTTGCTGGCGCTGGGGAGGAAATTGACCAGGAGGATTCTGATGGTGAGGTGGTTTGTTTAAGTCAGGCACCCGGGGAGACACCTGTTGTCCGTGGGAGGAATATGGCCGTTGACATGCCAGGTGAAAATACCAAAAAAATCAGCTCTTCGGTGTGGAGGTATTTCACCAGAAATGCGGACAACAGGTGTCAAGCCGTGTGTTCCCTTTGTCAAGCTGTAATAAGTAGGGGTAAGGACGTTAACCACCTCGGAACATCCTCCCTTATACGTCACCTGCAGCGCATTCATAATAAGTCAGTGACAAGTTCAAAAACTTTGGGTGACAGCGGAAGCAGTCCACTGACCAGTAAATCCCTTCCTCTTGTAACCAAGCTCACGCAAACCACCCCACCAACTCCCTCAGTGTCAATTTCCTCCTTCCCCAGGAATGCCAATAGTCCTGCAGGCCATGTCACTGGCAAGTCTGACGAGTCCTCTCCTGCCTGGGATTCCTCCGATGCATCCTTGCGTGTAACGCCTACTGCTGCTGGCGCTGCTGTTGTTGCCGCTGGGAGTCGATGGTCATCCCAGAGGGGAAGTCGTAAGCCCACTTGTACTACTTCCAGTAAGCAATTGACTGTTCAACAGTCCTTTGCGAGGAAGATGAAATATCACAGCAGTCATCCTACTGCAAAGCGGATAACTGAGGCCTTGGCATCCTGGGTGGTGAGAAACGTGGTTCCGGTATCCATCATTACTGCAGAGCCAACTAGAGACTTGTTGGAGGTACTGTGTCCCCGGTACCAAATACCATCTAGGTTCCATTTCTCTAGGCAGGCGATACCGAAAATGTACACAGACCTCAGAAAAAGAGTCACCAGTGTCCTAAAAAATGCAGCTGTACCCAATGTCCACTTAACCACGGACATGTGGACAAGTGGAGCAGGGCAGGGTCAGGACTATATGACTGTGACAGCCCACTGGGTAGATGTATGGACTCCCGCCGCAAGAACAGCAGCGGCGGCACCAGTAGCAGCATCTCGCAAACGCCAACTCTTTCCTAGGCAGGCTACGCTTTGTATCACCGCTTTCCAGAATACGCACACAGCTGAAAACCTCTTACGGCAACTGAGGAAGATCATCGCGGAATGGCTTACCCCAATTGGACTCTCCTGTGGATTTGTGGCATCGGACAACGCCAGCAATATTGTGTGTGCATTAAATCTGGGCCAATTCCAGCACGTCCCATGTTTTGCACATACCTTGAATTTGGTGGTGCAGAATTTTTTAAAAAACGACAGGGGCGTGCAAGAGATGCTGTCGGTGGCCAGAAGAATTGCGGGACACTTTCGGCGTACAGGCACCACGTACAGAAAACTGGAGCACCACCAAAAACTACTGAACCTGCCCTGCCATCATCTGAAGCAAGAAGTGGTAACGAGGTGGAATTCAACCCTCTATATGCTTCAGAGGTTGGAGGAGCAGCAAAAGGCCATTCAAGCCTATACAATTGAGCACGATATAGTAGGTGGAATGCACCTGTCTCAAGTGCAGTGGAGAATGATTTCAACGTTGTGCAAGGTTCTGATGCCCTTTGAACTTGCCACACGTGAAGTCAGTTCAGACACTGCCAGCCTGAGTCAGGTCATTCCCCTCATCAGGCTTTTGCAGAAGAAGCTGGAGGCATTGAAGGAGGAGCTAACACGGAGCGATTCCGCTAGGCATGTGGGACTTGTGGATGCAGCCCTTAATTCGCTTAACAAGGATTCACGGGTGGTCAATCTGTTGAAATCAGAGCACTACATTTTGGCCACCGTGCTCGATCCTAGATTTAAAGCCTACCTTGGATCTCTCTTTCCGGCAGACACAGGTCTGCTGGGGTTGAAAGACCTGCTGGTGACAAAATTGTCAAGTCAAGCGGAACGCGACCTGTCAACATCTCCTCCTTCACATTCTCCCGCAACTGGGGGTGCGAGGAAAAGGCTCAGAATTCCGAGCCCACCCGCTGGCGGTGATGCAGGGCAGTCTGGAGCGACTGCTGATGCTGACATCTGGTCCGGACTGAAGGACCTGACAACGATTACGGACATGTCGTCTACTGTCACTGCATATGATTCTCTCAACATTGATAGAATGGTGGAGGATTATATGAGTGACCGCATCCAAGTAGGCACGTCACACAGTCCGTACTTATACTGGCAGGAAAAAGAGGCAATTTGGAGGCCCTTGCACAAACTGGCTTTATTCTACCTAAGTTGCCCTCCCACAAGTGTGTACTCCGAAAGAGTGTTTAGTGCCGCCGCTCACCTTGTCAGCAATCGGCGTACGAGGTTACATCCAGAAAATGTGGAGAAGATGATGTTCATTAAAATGAATTATAATCAATTCCTCCGCGGAGACATTGACCAGCAGCAATTGCCTCCACAAAGTACACAGGGAGCTGAGATGGTGGATTCCAGTGGGGACGAATTGATAATCTGTGAGGAGGGGGATGTACACGGTGATATATCGGAGGGTGAAGATGAGGTGGACATCTTGCCTCTGTAGAGCCAGTTTGTGCAAGGAGAGATTAATTGCTTCTTTTTTGGGGGGGGTCCAAACCAACCCGTCATATCAGTCACAGTCGTGTGGCAGACCCTGTCACTGAAATGATGGGTTGGTTAAAGTGTGCATGTCCTGTTTTGTTTATACAACATAAGGGTGGGTGGGAGGGCCCAAGGATAATTCCATCTTGCACCTCTTTTTTCTTTTCTTTTTCTTTGCATCATGTGCTGATTGGGGAGGGTTTTTTGGAAGGGACATCCTGCGTGACACTGCAGTGCCACTCCTAGATGGGCCCGGTGTTTGTGTCGGCCACTAGGGTCGCTAATCTTACTCACACAGCTACCTCATTGCGCCTCTTTTTTTCTTTGCGTCATGTGCTGTTTGGGGAGGGTTTTTTGGAAGGGACATCCTGCGTGACACTGCAGTGCCACTCCTAGATGTGCCCGGTGTTTGTGTCGGCCACTAGGGTCGCTAATCTTACTCACACAGCTACCTCATTGCGCCTCTTTTTTTCTTTGCGTCATGTGCTGTTTGGGGAGGGTTTTTTGGAAGGGACATCCTGCGTGACACTGCAGTGCCACTTCTAGATGTGCCCGGTGTTTGTGTCGGCCACTAGGGTCGCTAATCTTACTCACACAGTCAGCTACCTCATTGCGCCTCTTTTTTTCTTTGCGTCATGTGCTGTTTGGGGAGGGTTTTTTGGAAGGGACATCCTGCGTGACACTGCAGTGCCACTCCTAGATGTGCCCGGTGTTTGTGTCGGCCACTAGGGTCGCTAATCTTACTCACACAGTCAGCTACCTCATTGCGCCTCTTTTTTTCTTTGCGTCATGTGCTGTTTGGGGAGGGTTTTTTGGAAGGGCCATCCTGCGTGACACTGCAGTGCCACTCCTAGATGGGCCCGGTGTTTGTGTCGGCCACTAGGGTCGCTAATCTTACTCACACAGCTACCTCATTGCGCCTCTTTTTTTCTTTGCGTCATGTGCTGTTTGGGGAGGGTTTTTTGGAAGGGACATCCTGCGTGACACTGCAGTGCCACTCCTAGATGGGCCCGGTGTTTGTGTCGGCCACTAGGGTCGCTTATCTTACTCACACAGCGACCTCGGTGCAAATTTTAGGACTAAAAATAATATTGTGAGGTGTGAGGTATTCAGAATAGACTGAAAATGAGTGTAAATTATGGTTTTTGAGGTTAATAATACTTTGGGATCAAAATGACCCCCAAATTCTATGATTTAAGCTGTTTTTTAGTGTTTTTGGAAAAAAACACCCGAATCCAAAACACACCCGAATCCGACAAAAATAATTCGGTGAGGTTTTGCCAAAACGCGTTCGAACCAAAACACGGCCGCGGAACCGAACCCAAAACCAAAACACAAAACCCGAAAAATTTCAGGCGCTCATCTCTACATCTTATACCCTGCTCTCTAACACATCTTATATCCTACTCTCTGATACATATTATACCCTGCTCTCTGATACATCTTATATCCTGCTCTCTGATACATCTTATATCCTACTCTCTGATACATCTTATACCCTGCTCCCTGATACATCTTATATCCTACTCTCTGATACATCTTATACCCTGCTCTCTGATACATCTTATACCCTGCTCTCTGATACATCTTATATCCCCCTCTCTGATACATCTTATACCCTGCTCTCTGATACATCTTATATCCCGCTCTCTGATACATCTTATACCCTACTCTCTGATACATCTTATATCCTGCTCTCTGATACATCTTATATCGTGCTCTCTGATACATCTTATACCCTGCTCTCTGATACATCTTATATCCTGCTCTCTGATACATCTTATATCCCGCTCTCTGATACATCTTATATCCTGCTCTCTGATACATCTTATACCCTGCTCTCTGATACATCTTATATCCTGCTCTCTGATACATCTTATACCCTGCTCTCTGATACATCTTATATACTGCTCTCTGATACATCTTATACCTTGCTCTCTGATACGTTTTATACTATGCTCTCTGATACATCTTATATCCCCCTCTCTGATACATCTTATACCCTGCTCTCTGATACATCTTAAATCCCGCTCTCTGATACATCTTATACCCTACTCTCTGATACATCTTATACCCTGCTCTCTGATACATCTTATACCCTGCTCTCTGATACATCTTATATCCTGCTCTCTGATACATCTTATACCCTGCTCTCTGATACATCTTATACCCTGCTCTCTGATACATCTTATACCCTGCTCTCTGATACATCTTATACCCTGCTCTCTGATACATCTTATGTCCCGCTCTCTGATACATCTTATACCCCGCTCTCTGATACATCTTATACCCCGCTCTCTGGTACGTCTTATATCCCGCTCTATAATACGTCTTATACCCTGCTCTCTGATACATCTTATATCCTCCTCTCTGATACATATTATACCCTGCTCTCTGATACATATTATATCCTGCTCTCTGATACATCTTATACCCTGCTCTCTGATACATATTATATCCTGCTCTCTGATACATCTTATATCCCGCTCTCTGATACATCTTATATCCTGCTCTCTGATACATCTTATATCCTGCTCTCTGATACATCTTATACCCTGCTCTCTCATACATCTTATACCCTGCTCTCTGATACATCTTATATCCTGCTCTCTGATACATCTTATACCCTGCTCTCTGATACATCTTATATCCTGCTCTCTGATACATCTTATATCCTGCTCTCTGATACATCTTATATCCTGCTCTCTGATACATCTTATACCCTGCTCTCTGATACATCTTATATCCTGCTCTCTGATACATCTTATATCCTGCTCTCTGATACATCTTATACCCTGCTCTCTGATACATCTTATATCCTGCTCTCTGATACATCTTATACCCTGCTCTCTGATACATCTTATATCCTGCTCTCTGATACATCTTATATCCTGCTCTCTGATACATCTTATACCTTGCTCTCTGATACATCTTATATCCTGCTCTCTGATACATCTTATACCCTGCTCTCTGATACATCTTATATCCTGCTCTCTGATACATCTTATATCCTGCTCTCTCATACATCTTATACCCTGCTCTCTGATACATCTTATATCCTGCTCTCTGATACATCTTATATCCCCCTCTCTGATACATCTTATACCCTGCTCTCTGATACATCTTAAATCCCCCTCTCTGATACATCTTATACCCTGCTCTCTGATACATCTTATATCCCGCTCTCTGATACATCTTATACCCTGCTCTCTGATATATCTTATATCCTACTCTCTGATACATAGTATACCCTGCTCTCTGATACATCTTATATCCTGCTCTCTGATACATCTTATATCCTACTCTCTGATACATATTATACCCTGCTCTCTGATACATCTTATATCCTGCTCTCTGATACATCTTATATCCTACTATCTGATATATTTTATACCCTGCTCTCTGATACATCTTATATCCTACTCTCTGATACATCTTATACCCTGCTCTCTGATACATCTTATACCCTGCTCTCTGATACATCTTATATCCTACTCTCTGATACATAATATAACCTGCTCTCTGATACATCTTATATCCCCCTCTCTGATACATCTTATACCCTGCTCTCTGATACATCTTATATCCCGCTCTCTGATACATCTTATACCCTGCTCTCTGATACATCTTATACCCTGCTCTCTGATACATCTTATATCCTACTCTCTGATACATATTATACCCTGCTCTCTGATACATCTTATACCCTACTCTCTCATACATCTTATACCCTGCTCTCTGATACATCTTATATCCTGCTCTCTGATACATCTTATACCCTGCTCTCTGATACATCTTATACCTTGCTCTCTGATACATCTTATGTCCCGCTCTCTGATACATCTTATACCCCGCTCTCTGATACATCTTATACCCCGCTCTCTGATACATCTTATACCCCGCTCTCTGATACATCTTATATCCCGCTCTCTAATACGTCTTATACCCCGCTCTCTGATACATCTTATATCCTGCTCTCTGATACATCTTATACCCTGCTCTCTGATACATCTTATATCCTGCTCTCTGATACATATTATTGTCACAACTGAGGGCTGGAGACCGTGACTGGGAGCCTCAGTTGTAGGGGTTGACGGGTACCTGAATGTTGGAGGAGCAATGGGACTCCTGGACATGCGTAAAGACAGTAGCAAGGATGCCCGAAGGCGTGACCACGACAACTGGAAATATCTTTCAGTGATTTTATTAAATGAAAAGTCATAAAACGTGCAAAAACAATAGAAAGTCACAAGTGGAAATTTAGGTGTGCAACTGGTTAATACCAGTAACCTGGAATGTAGAGAAAAGTTCTGTAAACTGTAAATGAAGCTAGGGTTCGCTGAAAAACTGTAAATGAAGCTAGGGTTCGCTGGAAAACTGTAAATGAAGCTAGGGTTCGCTGGAAAACTGTAAATGAAGCTAGGGTTCGCTGGAAAACTGTAGTTGTTGAAGAGTGGCTGCTGGAAAGCCGGAATACAGACACAGGTGAGTAAGGTGATGTTGTAAAGGGTTAATCACAGAGGCGTCGTGTTACACCACAGAGTGTAACACAGAGGAGTCAGGCTTGAATGCAGGAGAGTTCACTGGAGAATCTGTAGAAGACTGCACACAGGAACCACTGGAGACAAATGAAGCACTGACATCTATCTGGCCCAGACACAGGATACTTATACCTGCAGCTATGGAGGCATTGGCTGGGTAATTATGCAGATTTCAGAGCCAGTAGATTGGAGGAGCTGGAACATATGATTGCATCCAACATGGCTGCGCCCATGCTGGAAGTAAGATGGAAAACCTGGTTTGGAACACAATGTAGAAACATAGTAGTAATGGCGGCACCGGCCGCAGAGGACAGGAGACGCCAAACAACAAGTGCATGCTGAGACACGTGGAAGGCAGCGGAGGCCGCGGAGGGCATACAACCAGAAGGGAGATAGTGTCTCAGTACTCGGATCGTGACAGTACCCCCCCTTTTAGGAGTGGCCCCAGGACACTTCTTAAGTTTTCCTTGCCATCTGGAATGGAACTTCTGGAAGAAGACTTGTGCCAACTTGGAAGTGGGGAATCCATGACAGAATCCATCGAGGAATGAACCCACGGACGATGAGGAACAGACAAGGAAACCAGTTGCCTAGTGGGTGACTGGCGGGATACTTTGTGCTGGGCAGATTTTGGGCAGGAGGCCCCAAATTCAGCAATGTCCTTTTTTAGGGTCGGCCACCAATTTGACCTGGAAACGAATTTTAAGGTCTTGCGTATGCCCGCGTGTCCGGCAAAGCGAGAGGAATGTGCCCGATGCAAGAGCTTCCTCCTGAAAGTCGGCTTCACTATATTTTTCCCTGGCGGGGGCATAGAGTCCATTCTCACTGCGGAGAACACCACTGGATCAACAATATAATGCTTGACAGTAGACTCAGACTCATTTTCTTGCTCCCGGGAGCGGGAAAGGGCATCAGCCTTGTGATTCGGTGACCCTGGACAAAACTGTAGTTTGGAGTCTTGGCACGGAGGAGACAGGACATCAGAAGACTTGTAGGAGGATAGACGAACTGGAAGCTCTTTTTGGAGACAGGTCTCAGAGCAGGAAGGACCCCATGCCAGGATACGGGTCGACTTCCAATCAACTTGAGGGTTATGCAGACGTAGCCATGGAAGGCCTAGGACCACAGGATGGGTGGCCCTGGGGATAACCTGGAAATAAATCAACTCTGTATGCTGATCCCCTACCTTCAGACGGATAGGTAGGATCTTGGAGGTAATCACCGCATCAGGAATCCTACTGCCATCCACGGCAGTTAGAGATATCGGTGATGACAGTCTCTCAGTGGGTAGAGACCACTGCTTAACGAAACTCTCTGTAATAAAGTTTCCGGCTGCTCCAGAATCCAATAAGGCAGTGAGATTCTTAGTACGCTGAGCCACCTGCAGAGAAACGGAGAGATTGCAGTTACTTGGAAATGGAGAGAAATTCGTCACTCCTTGCTGGTCTTCTCCTTGGTGGGCTAGGACTTGAGGTTGTCCCGGATGCTTGGGACAGGACTTGATAACGTGAGAAGATTCGGCACAATACAAACAGAGACGCTCAGCAAGACGTCTACTACGCTCTGCCTGAGATAAACGAGAGCGACTTATCTGCATAGGTTCCTCCCGAGACGGAGATGGCTGACGAGGAATGGAAACAGTAGGAATCCTGGGAAATGTGGATCTTCCTCGTTCAACAGCCCTTTCACGGAACCGTAAATCGACCTTAGTGCAGAGGGAAATGAGCTCGTTTAAAGTTAAAGGCAAGTCTCTAGCAGCGAGCTCATCTTTGATACGCTCGGATAGCCCTCCCCAGAAGGCTGCATAAAGAGCGTCATCATTCCAGGAGACTTCAGATGCCAAGGTCTGGAATTGCACCAAATACTGACCGACAGTTCGCGTCCCCTGACGCAGTCGAAGGATCTCTGAAGAAGCTGATGTCACTCGACCTGGCTCATCGAAAATTTGGCTGAACGTTGCCACGAAGTTAGCATAGGATGACAACAGAGCATCAGACCTTTCCCATATAGGTGAGGCCCAGTCTAGAGCGGCACCAGTGAGAAGAGAAATAAGGTATGCCACCTTAATGCGGTCAGTAGGGAAACTGCTGGGTTGCAATTCAAATTGGATCTCGCACTGGTTTAGGAAACCCCTGCAGGCTTTAGGGGATTCATCATATTTAGCAGGAGTCGGCAAGTGAAGATAGGGAGCAGGAACAGGTATGGTGGGTGGGGACACCACCGGAGGCGCTGTAGTCGACACACTGGACGCCCCTAATCCACGGAGGGCCGCTTGAATTTCATCCAGCCGGGAGGAGAGGTCCAGGAGACAGCGAACAACATGACTTTGAGCCGCCTCCTGACGTTCAAGGCGGATTGCCAATTCTTGTATCAGCCCATTCGCTTGGGCCTGATCTCCGGCTGGATCCATTTGGTCAGTGCTTACTGTCACAACTGAGGGCTGGAGACCGTGACTGGGAGCCTCAGTTGTAGGGGTTGACGGGTACCTGAATGTTGGAGGAGCGATGGGACTCCTGGACATGCGTAAAGACAGTAGCAAGGATGCCCGAAGGCGTGACCACGACAACTGGAAATATCTTTCAGTGATTTTATTAAATGAAAAGTCATAAAACGTGCAAAAACAATAGAAAGTCACAAGTGGAAATTTAGGTGTGCAATTGGTTAATACCAGTAACCTGGAATGTAGAGAAAAGTTCTGTAAACTGTAAATGAAGCTAGGGTTCGCTGGAAAACTGTAAATGAAGCTTGGGTTCGCTGGAAAACTGTAGCTGTTGAAGAGTGGCTGCTGAAAAGCCGGAATACAGACACAGGTGAGTAAGGTGATGTTGTAAAGGGTTAATCACAGAGGTGTCGTGTTACACCACAGAGTGTAACACAGAGGAGTCAGGCTTGAATGCAGGAGAGTTCACTGGAGAATCTGTAGAAGACTGCACACAGGAACCACTGGAGACAAATGAAGCACTGACATCTATCTGGCCCAGACACAGGATACTTATACCTGCAGCTATGGAGGCATTGGCTGGGTAATTATGCAGATTTCAGAGCCAGTAGATTGGAGGAGCTGGAACATGTGATTGCATCCAACATGGCTGCGCCCATGCTGGAAGTAAGATGGAAATCCTGGTATGGAACACAATGTAGAAACATAGTAGTAATGGCGGCTCCGGCCGCAGAGGACAGGAGACGCCAAACAACAAGTGCATGCTGAGACACGTGGAAGGCAGCGGAGGCCGCGGAGGGCATACAACCAGAAGGGAGATAGTGTCTCAGTACTCGGATCGTGACAATTATATCCTGCTCTCTGATACATCTTATACCCTGCTCTCTGATACATCTTATACCCTGCTCTCTGATACATCTTATACCCTACTCTCTGATACATCTTATACCCTGCTCTCTGATACATCTTATACCCTGCTCTCTGATACATCTTATATCCTGCTCTCTGATACATCTTATATCCTGCTCTCTGATACATCTTATACCATGCTCTCTGATACATCTTATATCCCGCTCTCTGATACATCTTATACCCTGCTCTCTGATACATCTTATATCCTGCTCTCTGATACATCTTATACCCAGCTCTCTGATACATCTTATACCCTGCTCTCTGATACATCTTATATCCTGCTCTATGATACATCTTATATCCTGCTCTCTGATACATCTTATACCATGCTCTCTGATACATCTTATATCCCGCTCTCTGATACATCTTATATCCCGCTCTCTGATACATCTTATACTATGCTCTCTGATACATCTTATATCCTGCTCTCTGATACATCTTATACCCAGCTCTCTGATACATCTTATACCCTGCTCTCTGATACATCTTATATCCTGCTCTATGATACATCTTATATCCTACTCTCTGATACATCTTATACCCTGCTCTCTGATACATCTTATATCCCGCTCTCTGATACATCTTATATCCCGCTCTCTGATACATCTTATACCCTGCTCTCTGATACATCTTATACCCTGCTCTCTGATACATCTTATATCCTGCTCTATGATACATCTTATATCCTGCTCTCTGATACATCTTATACCATGCTCTCTGATACATCTTATATCCCGCTCTCTGATACATCTTATATCCCGCTCTCTGATACATCTTATACCCTGCTCTCTGATACATCTTATATCCTGCTCTCTGATACATCTTATACCCAGCTCTCTGATACATCTTATACCCTGCTCTTTGATACATCTTATATCCTGCTCTATGATACATCTTATATCCTACTCTCTGATACATCTTATACCCCGCTCTCTGATACATCTTATATCCCGCTCTCTGATACATCTTATATCCCGCTCTCTGATACATCTTATACCCTGCTCTCTGATACATCTTATACCCTGCTCTCTGATACATCTTATATCCTGCTCTCTGAAACATCTTATACCCCGCTCTCTGATACATCTTATACCCCGCTCTCTGATACATCTTATATCCCGCTCTCTGATACATCTTATATCCTGCTCTCTGATACATCTTATACCCTGCTCTCTGATACATCTTATATCCTGCTCTCTAATACATCTTATACCCTGCTCTCTGATACATCTTATATCCTGCTCTCTGATACATCTTATACCCTGCTCTCTGATACATCTTATATCCTGCTCTCTGATACATCTTATACCATGCTCTCTGATACATCTTATACCCCGCTCTCTGATACATCTTATATCCCGCTCTCTGATACATCTTATACCCTACTCTCTGATACATCTTATACCCTGCTCTCTGATACATCTTATACCCTGCTCTCTGATACATCTTATATCCTGCTCTCTGATACATCTTATATCCTGCTCTCTGATACATCTTATACCATGCTCTCTGATACATCTTATATCCCGCTCTCTGATACATCTTATATCCCGCTCTCTGATACATCTTATACCCTGCTCTCTGATACATCTTATATCCTGCTCTCTGATACATCTTATACCCAGCTCTCTGATACATCTTATACCCTGCTCTCTGATACATCTTATATCCTGCTCTATGATACATCTTATATCCTACTCTCTGATACATCTTATACCCTGCTCTCTGATACATCTTATATCCCGCTCTCTGATACATCTTATATCCCGCTCTCTGATACATCTTATACCCTGCTCTCTGATACATCTTATACCCTGCTCTCTGATACATCTTATATCCTGCTCTCTGAAACATCTTATATCCCGCTCTCTGATACATCTTATACCCCGCTCTCTGATACATCTTATATCCCGCTCTCTGATACATCTTATATCCTGCTCTCTGAAACATCTTATACCCCGCTCTCTGATACATCTTATACCCCGCTCTCTGATACATCTTATATCCTGCTCTCTGATACATCTTATACCCTGCTCTCTGATACATCTTATATCCTGCTCTCTGATACATCTTATACCATGCTCTCTGATACATCTTATATCCCGCTCTCTGATACATCTTATATCCCGCTCTCTGATACATCTTATACCCTGCTCTCTGATACATCTTATATCCTGCTCTCTGATACATCTTATACCCAGCTCTCTGATACATCTTATACCCTGCTCTCTGATACATCTTATATCCTGCTCTATGATACATCTTATATCCTGCTCTCTGATACATCTTATACCATGCTCTCTGATACATCTTATATCCCGCTCTCTGATACATCTTATATCCCGCTCTCTGATACATCTTATACCCTGCTCTCTGATACATCTTATACCCTGCTCTCTGATACATCGTATACCCTGCTCTCTGATACATCTTATATCCTCCTGTCTCATACATCTTATGCCCTGCTCTCTGATACATTTTATACCCTGCTCTCTGATACATATTATATCCCGTTCTCTGATACATCGTATACGCTGCTCTCTGATACATCTTATATCCCGCTCTCTGATACATCATATATCCTCCTGTCTGATACATCTTATACCCTGCTCTCTGATACATCTTATACCCTGCTCTCTGATACATCTTATATCCTCCTATCTGATACATCTTATGCCCTGCTCTCTGATACATCTTATACCCTGCTCTCTGATACATATTGTACCCTGCTCTCTGATACATATTATACCCTGCTCTCTGATACATCTTATACCCTGCTCTCTGACACATCTTATATCCCGCTCTCTGATACATCTTATACCCTGCTCTCTAATACATCTTATATCCCTGCTCTCTGATACATCTTATACACTGCTCTCTGATACATCTTATACCTTGCTCTCTGATACATCTTATACCCTGCTCTCTGATACATATTATACCCTGCTCTCTAATACATCTTGTATCCTGCTCTGATACATCTTATATCCTGCTCTCTGATACATCTTATATCCTGCTCTCTGATACATTGTATACTCTGCTCTCTGATACATCTTATATCCTGCTCTCTGATACATCTTATATCCTGCTCTCTGATACATCTTATACCCTGCTCTCTGATACATCTTATATCCTGCTCCCTGATACGTCTTATACCCTGCTCTCTGATACATCTGATACCCTGCTCTCTGATACATATTATACCCTGCTCTCTGATACATCTTATATCCTGCTCTCTGATACATATTATATCCTGCTCTCTGATACATCTTATACCCTGCTCTCTGATACATCTTATACCCTGCTCTCTGATACATCTTATACCCTGCTCTCTGATACATCTTATACCCTGCTCTCTGATACATCTGATACCCTGCTCTCTGATACATATTATACCCTGCTCTCTGATACATCTTATATCCTGCTCTCTGATACATATTATATCCTGCTCTCTGATACATCTGATACCCTGCTCTCTGATACATATTATACCCTGCTCTCTGATACATCTTATACCCTGCTCTCTGATACATCTTATACTCTGCTCTCTGATACATCCGATACCCTGCTCTCTGATACATCTTATATCCTGCTCTCTGATACATCTTATACTCTGCTCTCTGATACATCCGATACCCTGCTCTCTGATACATCTTATATCCTGCTCTCTGATACATCTTATACCCTGTCGCTGATACATCTTATACCCTGCTCTCTGATACATCTTATACCCTGCTCTCTGATACATCTTATACCCTGCTCTCTGATACATCTTATACTCTGCTCTCTGATACAACCGATACCCTGCTCTCTGATACATCTTATATCCTGCTCTCTGATACATCTTATACTCTGCTCTCTGATACATCCGATACCCTGCTCTCTGATACATCTTATATCCTGCTCTCTGATACATCTTATACCCTGTCGCTGATACATCTTATACTCTGCTCTCTGATACATCTTATACCCTGCTCTCTGATACATCTTGTATCCTGCTCTCTGATACATTTTACATCCCGCTCTCTGATACATTTTATATCCCGCTCTCTGATACATCTTATATCCTGCTCTCTGATACATCTTATACCCTGCTCTCTGATACATCTTATACCCTGCTCTCGGATACATCCGATACCCTGCTCTCTGATACATCTTATACCCTGTCGCTGATACATCTTATACCCTGCTCTCTGATACATCTTATACCCTGCTCTCTGATACATCTTGTATCCTGCTCTCTGATACATTTTATATCCCGCTCTCTGATACATCTTATACCCTGCTCTCTGATACGTCTTATACCCTGCTCTCTGATACATCTTATATCCTGCTCTCTGATACATCTTAATTCCTCCTGTCTGATACATCTTATACCCCGCTCTCTGATACATCTTATACCCTGCTCTCTGATACATCTTATACCCTGCTCTCTGATACATCTTATACCCTGCTCTCTGATACATCTTATACCCTGCTCTCTGATACATCTTGTATCACGCTCTCTGATACATTTTATATCCCGCTTTCTGATACATCTTATATCCCGCTCTCTGATACATCTTATACCCTGCTCTCTGATACATCTTATACCCTGCTCTCTGATACATCTTATACCCTGCTCTCTGATACATCTTATACCCTGCTCTCTGATACATCTTATACCCTGCTCTCTGATATATCTTATAACCTGCTCTCTGATACATCTTATAACCTGCTCTCTGATACATTTTATATCCCGCTCTCTGATACATCGTATACCCTGCTCTCTGATACATCTTATATCCTGCTCTCTGATACATCTTATATCCTGCTCTCTGATACATCTTATACCCTGCTCTCTGATACATCTTATATCCTGCTCTCTGATACATCTTATAACCTACTCTCTGATACATCTTATACCCTGCTCTCTGATACATCCTATACCCTGCTCTCTGATACATCTTATATCCTGCTCTGTGATACATCTCATACTCTGCTCTCTGATACATCTTATATCCTGCTTTCTGATACATCTTATATCCTCCTGTCTGATACATCTTATATCCTGCTCTCTGATACATCTTATACCCCGCTCTCTAATACATCTTATATCCTGCTCTCTGATGCGTCTTATACCCTGCTCTCTGATACATCTTATACCCTGCTCTCTCATACATCTTATACCCTGCTCTCTGACACGTCTTATATCCTGCTCTCTGATACGTCTTATACCCTGCTCTCTGATACATCTTATACCCTGCTCTCTGATACATCTTATATCCCGCTCTCTGATACATCTTATACCCTGCTCTCTCATACATCTTATACCCTGCTCTCTGACACGTCTTATATCCTACTCTCTGATACGTGTTATACCCTGCTCTCTGATACATCTTATACCCTGCTCTCTGATACATCTTATATCCCGCTCTCTGATACATCTTTTACCCTGCTCTCTGATACGTCTAATACCCTGCTCTCTGATACATCTTATATCATGCTCTCTGATACATATTATACCCCGCTCTCTGATACATCTTATACCCGCTCTCTGATACATCTTATATCCCGCTCTCTGATACATCCAATACCCTGCTCTCTGATACATCTTATACCCTGCTCTCTGATACATCTTATACCCTGCTCTCTGATACATATTATATCCTGCTCTCTGATACATCTTGTATCCCGCTCTCTGATACATTTTATATCCCGCTCTCTGATACATCTTATACCCTGCTCTCTGATACATCTTATATCCCGCTCTCTGATACATCTTATACCCTGCTCTCTGATACATCTTATACCCTGCTCTCTGATACATCTTATATCCTGCTCTCTGATACATCTTATACCCTGCTCTCTGATACATCTTATATCCTGCTCTCCCATACATCTTATACCCTGCTCTCTGATACATCTTATACCCTGCTCTCTGATACATCTTATACCCTGCTCTCTGATACATCTTATATCCTGCTCTCTGATACATCTTATACCCTGCTCTCTGATACATCTTATATCCTGCTCTCTCATACATATTATACCCCGCTCTCTGATACATCTTATATCCTGCTCTCTGATACATCTTATATCCCGCTCTCTGATACATCTTATACTCTGCTCTCTGATACATCTTATACCCTGCTCTCTGATACATCTTAATTCCTCCTGTTTGATACATCTTATACCCCGCTCTATGATACATCTTATACCCTGCTCTCTGATACATCTTATACCCTGCTCTCTGATACATCTTATACCCTGCTCTCTGATACATCTTATACCCTGCTCTCTGATACATCTTATACCCCGCTCTCTGATACATCTTATACCCTGCTCTCTGATACATCTTATACCCTGCTCTCTGATACATCTTATACCCCGCTCTCTGATACATCTTATACCCTGCTCTCTGATACATCTTATACCCTGCTCTCTGATACATCTTATACCCCGCTCTCTGATACATCTTATACCCTGCTCTCTCATACTTCTTATACCCTACTCCCTGATACATCTTATATCCCGCTCTCTGATACATCTTATACCCTGCTCTCTGATACGTCTAATACCCTGCTCTCTGACACGTCTTATATCCTACTCTCTGATACGTGTTATACCCTGCTCTCTGATACATCTTATACCCTGCTCTCTGATACATCTTATATCCCGCTCTCTGATACATCTTATACCCTGCTCTCTGATACGTCTAATACCCTGCTCTCTGATACATGTTATATCCTGCTCTCTGATACATCTTATATCATGCTCTCTGATACATATTATACCCCGCTCTCTGATACATCTTATACCCGCTCTCTGATACATCTTATATCCCGCTCTCTGATACATCCAATACCCTGCTCTCTGATACATCTTATACCCTGCTCTCTGATACATCTTATACCCTGCTCTCTGATACATCTTATATCCTGCTCTCTGATACATCTTGTATCCTGCTCTCTGATACATCTTATACCCTGCTCTCTGATACATCTTATACCCTGCTCTCTGATACATCTTATATCCTGCTCTCTGATACATCTTATACCCTGCTCTCTGATACAACTTATACCCTGCTCTCTGATACATCTTATATCCCGCTCTCTGATACATCTTGTACCCTGCTCTCTCATACATCTTATACCCTGCTCTCTGACACGTCTTATATCCTACTCTCTGATACGTGTTATACCCTGCTCTCTGATACATCTTATACCCTGCTCTCTGATACATCTTATATCCCGCTCTCTGATACATCTTATATCCTGCTCTCTGATACGTCTAATACCCTGCTCTCTGATACATGTTATATCCTGCTCTCTGATACATCTTATATCATGCTCTCTGATACATCTTATACCCCGCTCTCTGATACATCTTATACCCGCTCTCTGATACATCTT
Organism: Pseudophryne corroboree; assembly: GCF_028390025.1. Lineage (NCBI taxonomy): Eukaryota > Metazoa > Chordata > Amphibia > Anura > Myobatrachidae > Pseudophryne > Pseudophryne corroboree. Next base: position 831,323,426 of record NC_086449.1, on the reverse strand, counting down.
ATATCCCGCTCTCTGATACATCCAATACCCTGCTCTCTGATACATCTTATACCCTGCTCTCTGATACATCTTATACCCTGCTCTCTGATACATCTTATATCCTGCTCTCTGATACATCTTGTATCCCGCTCTGAGATACATTTTATATCCCGCTCTCTGATACATCTTATACCCTGCTCTCTGATACATCTTATATCCCGCTCTCTGATACATCTTATATCCTGCTCTCTAATACATCTTATACCCTGCTCTCTGATACATCTTATACCCTGCTCTCTGATACATCTTATATCCTGCTCTCTGATACATCTTATACCCTGCTCTCTGATACATCTTATATCCTGCTCTCCCATACATCTTATACCCTGCTCTCGGATACATCTTATACCCTGCTCTCTGATACATCTTATACCCTGCTCTCTGATACATCTTATATCCTGCTCTCTGATACATCTTATACCCTGCTCTCTGATACATCTTATACCCTGCTCTCTGATACATCTTATACCCTGCTCTCTGATACATCTTATACCCTGCTCTCTGATACATCTTATATCCTGCTCTCTGATACATATTATACCCCGCTCTCTGATACATCTTATATCCTGCTCTCTGATACATCTTATATCCCGCTCTCTGATACATCTTATACTCTGCTCTCTGATACATCTTATACCCTGCTCTCTGATACATCTTATATCCCTGCTCTCTGATACATCTTAATTCCTCCTGTCTGATACATCTTATACCCCGCTCTCTGATACATCTTATACCCTGCTCTCTGATACATCTTATACCCTGCTCTCTGATACATCTTATACCCTGCTCTCTGATACATCTTATACCCTGCTCTCTGATACATCTTATACCCTGCTCTCTGATACATCTTATACCCTGCTCTCTGATACATCTTATACCCCGCTCTCTAATACATCTTATATCCTGCTCTCTGATGCGTCTTATACCCTGCTCTCTGATACATCTTATACCCCGCTCTCTGATACATCTTATACCCTGCTCTCTCATACATCTTATACCCTGCTCTCTGACACGTCTTATATCCTGCTCTCTGATACATCTTATACTCTGCTCTCTGATACATCTTATACCCTGCTCTCTGATACATCTTATACCCTGCTCTCTGATACATCTTATATCCCGCTCTCTGATACATCTTATACCCTGCTCTCTCATACTTCTTATACCCTGCTCTCTGACACGTCTTATATCCTACTCTCTGATACGTGTTATACCCTGCTCTCTGATACATCTTATACCCTGCTCTCTGATACATCTTATATCCCGCTCTCTGATACATCTTATACCCTGCTCTCTGATACGTCTAATACCCTGCTCTCTGATACATGTTATATCCTGCTCTCTGATACATCTTATATCATGCTCTCTGATACATATTATACCCCGCTCTCTGATACATCTTATACCCGCTCTCTGATACATCTTATATCCCGCTCTCTGATACATCCAATACCCTGCTCTCTGATACATCTTATACCCTGCTCTCTGATACATCTTATACCCTGCTCTCTGATACATCTTATATCCTGCTCTCTGATACATCTTGTATCCCGCTCTCTGATACATTTTATATCCCGCTCTCTGATACATCTTATACCCTGCTCTCTGATACATCTTATATCCCGCTCTCTGATACATCTTATATCCTGCTCTCTAATACATCTTATACCCTGCTCTCTGATACATCTTATACCCTGCTCTCTGATACATCTTATATCCTGCTCTCTGATACATCTTATACCCTGCTCTCTGATACATCTTATATCCTGCTCTCCCATACATCTTATACCCTGCTCTCGGATACATCTTATACCCTGCTCTCTGATACATCTTATACCCTGCTCTCTGATACATCTTATATCCTGCTCTCTGATACATCTTATACCCTGCTCTCTGATACATCTTATACCCTGCTCTCTGATACATCTTATATCCTGCTCTCTGATACATATTATACCCCGCTCTCTGATACATCTTATATATCCTGCTCTCTGATACATCTTATACCCTGCTCTCTGATACATCTTATATCCTGCTCTCTGATACATATTATACCCCGCTCTCTGATACATCTTATATCCTGCTCTCTGATACATCTTATATCCTGCTCTCTGATACATCTTATACCCTGCTCTCTGATACATCTTATATCCTGCTCTCTGATACATATTATACCCCGCTCTCTGATACATCTTATACCCTGCTCTCTGATACATCTTATATCCTGCTCTCTGATACATCTTATACCCCGCTCTCTGATACATCTTATACCCTGCTCTCTGATACATCTTATACCCTGCTCTCTGATACATCTTATATCCTGCTCTCTGATACATCTTATACCCTGCTCTCTGATACATCTTATATCCTGCTCTCTGATACATCTTATATCCTGCTCTCTCATACATCTTATACCCTGCTCTCTGATACATCTTATATCCTGCTCTCTGATACATCTTATACCCCGCTCTCTAATACATCTTATATCCTGCTCTCTGATACATCTTATACCCTGCTCTCTGATACATCTTATACCATGCTCTCTCATACATCTTATACCCTGCTCTCTGACACGTCTTATATCCTGCTCTCTGATACGTCTTATACCCTGCTCTCTGATACATCTTATACCCTGCTCTCTGATACATCTTATATCCTGCTCTCTGATACATCTTATACCCTGCTCTCTGATACGTCTAATACCCTGCTCTCTGATACATCTTATATCCTGCTCTCTGATACATCTTATATCATGCTCTCTGATACATCTTATACCCTGCTCTCTGATACATCTTATACCCTGCGCTCTGATACATCTTATATCCTGCTCTCTGATACATCTTATACCCCGCTCTCTAATACATCTTATATCCTGCTCTCTGATACGTCTTATACCCTGCTCTCTGATACATCTTATACCCTGCTCTCTGACACATCTTATATCCTGCTCTCTGATACATCACATACTCTGCTCTCTGATACATCTTATATCCTGCTGTCTGATACATCTTATATCCTCCTGTCTGATACATCTTATATCCTGCTCTCTGATACATCTTATACCCTGCTCTCTGATACATCTTATACCCTGCTCTCTGATACATCTTATACCCTACTCTCTGATACATCTTATACCCTGCTCTCTGATACATCTTATATCCTGCTCTCTGATACATCTTATACCCTGCTCTCTGATACATCTCATACTCTGCTCTCTGATACATCTCATACCCTGCTTTCTGATACATCTTATACCCTGCTCTCTGATACATCTTATATCCTGCTCTCTGATACATCTTATATCCTCCTGTCTGATACATCTTATATCCTGCTCTCTGATACATCTTATACCCTGCTCTCTGATACATCTTATACCCTGCTCTCTGATACATCTTATACCCTACTCTCTGATACATCTTATACCCTGCTCTCTGATACTTCTTATATCCTGCTCTCTGATACATCTTATACCCTGCTCTCTGATACATCTTATACCCTACTCTCTGATACATCTTATACCCTGCTCTCTGATACATCTTATATCCTGCTCTCTGATACATCTTATACCCTGCTCTCTGATACATCTCATACTCTGCTCTCTGATACATCTTATATCCTGCTTTCTGATACATCTTATATCCTCCTGTCTGATACATCTTATATCCTGCTCTCTGATACATCTTATATCCTCCTGTCTGATACATCTTATATCCTCCTGTCTGATACATCTTATATCCTGCTCTCTGATACATCTTATATCCCTGCTCTCTGATACATCTCATACTCTGCTCTCTTATACATCTTATATCCTGCTCTCTGATACATCTTATATCCCTGCTCTCTGATACATCTCATACTCTGCTCTCTGATACATCTTATATCCTGCTTTCTGATACATCTTATATCCTCCTGTCTGATACATCTTATATCCTGCTCTCTGATACATCTTATACCCCGCTCTCTAATACATCTTATATCCTGCTCTCTGATGCGTATTATACCCTGCTCTCTCATACATCTTATACCCCGCTCTCTGATACATCTTATACCCTGCTCTCTGATACGTCTTATACCCTGCTCTCTGATACATCTTATATCCTGCTCTCTGATACATCTTATATCATGCTCTCTGATACATCTTATACCCTGCTCTCTGATACATCTTATATCCTGCGCTCTGATACATCTTATATCCTGCTCTCTGATACATCTTATACCCCACTCTCTAATACATCTTATATCCTGCTCTCTGATACATCTTATACCCCGCTCTCTAATACATCTTATACCCTGCTCTCTGACACGTCTTATATCCTGCTCTCTGATACGTCTTATACCCTGCTCTCTGATACATCTTGTACCCTGCTCTCTGATACATCTTATATCCCGCTCTCTGATACATCTTATACCCTGCTCTCTGATACGTCTTATACCCTGCTCTCTGATACATCTTATATCCTGCTCTCTGATACATCTTATATCATGCTCTCTGATACATCTTATACCCTGCTCTCTGATACATCTTATATCCTGCGCTCTGATACATCTTATATCCCGCTCTCTAATACATCTTATATCCTGCTCTCTGATACGTCTTATACCCCGCTCTCTAATACGTCTTATACCCCGCTCTCTGATACGTCTTATACCCTGCTCTCTGATACATCTTATACCCTGCTCTCTGATACATCTTATATTCTGCTCTCTCATACATCTTATACCCTGCTCTCTGATACATCTTATACCCTGCTCTCTGATACATCTTATATCCTGCTCTCTGATACATCTTATACCCTGCTCTCTGATACGTCTTATACCCTGCTCTCTGATACATCTTATACCCTGCTCTCTGATACATCTTATACCCTGCTCTCTGATACATCTTATACCCTGCTCTCTGATACATCTTATACCCTACTCTCTGATACATCTTATATCCTGCTCTCTGATACATCTTATACCCTGCTCTCTGATACATCTTATACCCTACTCTCTGATACATCTTATACCCTACTCTCTGATACATCTTATACCCTGCTCTCTAATACATCTTATATCCTCCTCTCTGATACATCTTATATCCTGCTCTCTGATACATCTTATACCCTGCTCTCTCATACATCTTATACCCTGCTCTCTGATACATCTTATATCCTGCTCTCTGATACATCTTATATCCTGCTCTCTGATACATCTTATACCCTGCTATCTCATACATCTTATACCCCGCTCTCTGATACATCTTATACCCTGCTCTCTGATACATCTTATATCCTGCTCTCTGATACATCTTATACCCTGCTCTCTGATACATCTTATACCCTGCTCTCTGATACATATTATACCCTGCTCTCTGATACATCTTATACCCTGCTCTCTGATACATCTTATATCCTGCTCTCTGACACATCTTATATCCTACTCTCTGATACATCTTATACCCTGCTCTCTGATACATCTTATACCCTGCTCTCTGACACATCTTATACCCTGCTCCCTGATACATCTTATACCCTGCTCTCTGATACATCTTATATCCTGCTCTCTGACACATCTTATATCCTACTCTCTGATACATCTTATACCCTGCTCTCTGATACATCTTATACCCTGCTCTCTGATACATCTTATATCCTTCTTTCTGATACATCTTATACCCTGCTCTCTGACACATCTTATACCCTGCTCTCTGATACATCTTATACCCTGCTCTCTGATACATCTTATACCCTGCTCTCTGATACATCTTATACCCTGCTCTCTGATACATCTTATACCCTACTCTCTGATACATCTTATATCCTGCTCTCTGATACATCTTATACCCTGCTCTCTGATACATCTTATATCCCGCTCTCTGATACATCTTATATCCTGCTCTCTGACACATCTTATACCCTGCACTCTGATCCATCTTATACCCTGCTCTCTGATACATCTTATACCCTGCTCTCTGATACATCTTATATTCTTCACTCTGATACATCTTATATCCTGCTCTCTGATACATTTTATACCCTGCTCTCTGATACATCTTATATCCTCCTGTCTGATACATCTTATATCCTGCTCTCTGATACATCTTATACCCTTCTCTCTGATACATCTTATACCCTGCTCTCTGTCTCTGATATATCTTATATTCTGCTCTCTGATACATCTTATATCCTGCTCTCTGATACATCTTATATCATGCTCTCTGATACATCTTATATCCTCCTGTCTGATACATCTTATATCCTGCTCTCTGATACATCTTATATCCTGCTCTCTGATACATCTTATATCATGCTCTCTGATACATCTTATATCCTCCTGTCTGATACATCTTGTGCCCTGCTCTCTGATACATCTTATACCCTGCTCTCTGATACATCTTATACCCCGCTCTCTCTGATACATCTTATACCCTGCTCTCTGATACATCTTATACCCTGCTCTCTGATACATCTTATATCCTGCTCTCTGATACATCTTATATACCGCTCTCTGATACATCTTATATCCTGCTCTCTGATACATCTTATACCCTTCTCTCTGATACATCTTATATCCTGCTCTCTGATACATCTTATATCCTGCTCTCTGATACATCTTATATCCTGCTCTCTGACCCTGTAGACCCTAGTAACATCATCGATTACGGTTTCTAATTAGCTCTCTCATGAGTTGTGCCCCCCTACCTATTACTTGCAAATTTGTATTGATGTTTATTACCCTGTATGTTTCAGTTGTTGGTATATTGCGCTTTCCCCACAGTCTGGAGCTTGTGTCACCTGACATCTCAACCACAATAATACAGGTAATATGCCCCATCTGTGCCGGTGATCTGGAAATCTAGGGACGCCCGCCACAGTCAGTGCCCCCCCCCCAAAATTAATAATGGCTGCCCCAACATAACTATACCTTGGGTCACATAAAAAAATACAGATACATAGAATAAGTAAAAAAAAAAAAAAGAAAAAAAATACAAAAAACACATTGATTGAACATAAGAAAATATATTGAAATCAGAGTTATTTTTTTTTACCATTTATAAATGAATTATTGCATCTGTTGTCAATCAAACTGATGTACAATTACAATTAGATAATATATGTGTCTGTTGTAAGACAATGAAACGGGAGAGTCTGCTGCACTGGGCTATTGTGAGTGAGACCCACAAGGAAATTTTTGTCAGCACAATTTCTTGGCTACAGAACACAATAATACCTAATTATGCCCAAGTATAATATTGTGATTTTCTAATTAATTAATTAAGTCATTCTTTCATTCATTCATTAAAGATTTTTTTTTTTAAATAAATATATATATATATATATATATATTAACCACACAGTCATAAAGAAATGAATGCAATTTCATTTCCGCATTTGCAACAGAGTAAATATTTTGTCAATGCGAAATTAAAATAAAATTTAAATACTCCCCTTTTTGTAACGCTTCTAAAGCACACACACAAAATACCAGAGAGGCCGCCTGATGTGAGCGCAGAAGAGAACAGAACCTCCGTTAATGGAAAATAAAAGGAACATGTTTTGCACACACAGAGTAATTTCTGTGTAAATGTTTGTTTTTAGTGGGTGGATGATATTCTCTTCACACTATGTTTCTGTCTCTTGGAAAGTTAATGCAGGTCTTTGTGTCAAAACAAAATTACACCAACCTAACACAGTTATAAATCTGCCATCGTGTCAGTGTGATGCATTGCGCACAGATTGTGTGGAACCTACACAGATGTACTGTACGTGTATTGCGCTTGTTCCATACACATTGCTTCCAGCCTCTTCCTATCTTGTATTTCAGGAACTTTTAACGTAAATATCAGGAGACTTTTTTCCCCCCTGTTTTTCTCTATCCTCTGCTGAACTGTACTTTTATCCAAAATAACCTGTGTGAAATGTATGTACGAAGTGGAGCTGACTCAATGTTTAAAAATTCTGAATTATTTGTTTTCCTTAATCAAACAGAGAAAACATTTTATGCATTTCAATTTTATTTCTCATATTTTTGTTGCAGAATTGTTTTTTTTTTTAATAAGTAAAAAGTGTAATATTTTATTTAAAAAATTATATTTAAAAATTAAAATGTTGTATTTGCCACTCATGCCTTGTAAAGTTATCCTTAAAAGCCAGTGTCTTAAACGGTGTTAAAAAATGAATGTTAAAATGTAATTAATGTATTTATTTTTAAATGTGTGTGGTGTAACAATTTACACTTTCTGATGACGTCTACAAGCAAAATGAATTATTTTTTAATAATTTACAGAATTTGACACAGCAATGTAGATGGAAACAAAGCTAATTAACAGTTAAAGAAATATAATCAATGGTCCTTGGCTAATTAACGAAATGCCTAATGTATCACATACTTTTTTTGCACCAATATTTAATTGCTAAGCTGGAGGCATCGTGTAGAACTTGTCTGAAACGTTTTGCATTAGTACATGGATAGAGGAGGCAACCTCTGTATTTTGTGCTTCACATTGTATCCACTTCTGAAAATGAACCAGAATATATTCCTATTAATAACTGTGGGAAAATGACTGGCTGTCAGACTTCAGGAATGAGGAGACACAGAATTAGTTCATTGTCAATCAGCCATTCCCTGTGATGGTTCAAATATAGCTTCTAAGTATTTTGATCCAGCATTATCCTGTCTGTAGGCCTGTAGCTTTCGCTCTGTGGTCAGCACGGGTTTAATAGTCCGTATGCAGGATACCAGGGTTTAATACCGCAATGTCAGATTGCTAGCTCTTGAGCCCAGTATTGCCTGGTCTGTTTTTCCTTTGTTTGTTTACTTTTTTTTATGATCATAAATTGGTTTCTTCTGTTAATTTTTTTTCTCCAAACTCGTAATTCTCTCTAAAATTATGAAAACTGGACTTCAATAATGTATGTATTTCTCATGCAGCTGAGCCTCGGAGGCAAAGCAACTGTATCACTCCCACAGACCAGGGATGGCCAACTGAAAGTGATGGTTCGCAACCCTTAATGTTTCCGAAACAATGGTGATGGGTTTGCGTCCGATTGTGGGTTCTGATGGTTGACGTCATTGCATAATTCTCTTTGATGTGTTTTCTGCCTTGTTGTGTAGTGTTACATTACGCACCAGGGAGAAAAACTGACCCAGCCACAGCGCTCCTTTACGCATATTGTTTCTGTACACACTAGCGCATGCCTTACGACCACAAGCAGCCCAGTTACTTAACCGGTGGAGTGGTTCTATTAAAGATAAAGCAGGTCAGCCGTACTCACTGTTATAAACACTGTTAGATGGCTTCAGGTTGGTCTGTTCCTGGGAGTGTTCTAACGCTCTGATTGGCTACAGGTTGGTCTGGTCCTGGGAGTGTTCTAACGCTCTGATTGGCTACAGGTTTTTCTGATTCTGGGAGTGTTCTAAAGCTCTGATTGGCTACAGGTTGGTTTTGTCCTGGGAGTGTCCTAATGTTCTGATTGGCTACAGGTTGGTCTTGTCCTAGGAGTGTTCTAATGCTCTGATTGGCTACAGGTTGTTCTGATTCTGGGAGTGTTCTAAAGCTCTGATTGGCCACAGGTTGGTTTTGTCCTGGGAGTATCCTAATGTTCTGATTGGCTACAGGTTGGTCTTGTCCTGGGAGTGTTCTAAAGCTCTGATTGGCTACAGGTTGGTCAGGTCCTGGGAGTGTTCTAAAGCTCTGATTGGCAACAGGTTGGTTTTGTCCTGGGAGTGTCCTAATGTTCTGATTGGCTACAGGTTGGTCTTGTCCTGGGTGTGTTCTAAAGCTCTGATTGGCTACAGGTTGGTCTGGTCCTGGGAGCATTCTAAAGCTCTGATTGGCTACAGGTTGGTCTGGCCCTGTGAGCATTCTAAAGCTCTGATTGGCTACAGGTTTGTCTTGTCCTGGGAGTGTTCTAAAGCTCTGATTGGCTGCAGGTTGGTCTTGTCCTGGGAGTGTTCTAAAGCTCTGATTGGCTACAGGTTTGTCTTGTCCTGGGAGTGTTCTAAAGCTCTGAAAGCATAACAGTCCCAAAATAGTGAGGTCACCACTCCTAAATTGTACTTGACCTGCATTCAGCCTATGTAAATCTCCCAATAACAGAGACTTCTCCTCACAAAACAAAACATTTTATTTCCAGGGTTTTGTACTTCGTAGATTGGCTACAGGTTGGTTTTGTCCTGGGAGTGTCCTAATGTTCTGATTGGCTACAGGTTGGTCTTGTCCAAGGAGTGTTCTAATGCTCTGATTGGCTACAGGTTGTTCTGATTCTGGGAGTGTTCTAAAGCTCTGATTGGCCACAGGTTGGTTTTGTCCTGGGAGTATCCTAATGTTCTGATTGGCTACAGGTTGGTCTTGTCCTGGGAGTGTTCTAAAGCTCTGATTGGCTACAGGTTGGTCAGGTCCTGGGAGTGTTCTAAAGCTCTGATTGGCAACAGGTTGGTTTTGTCCTGGGAGTGTCCTAATGTTCTGATTGGCTACAGGTTGGTCTTGTCCTGGGTGTGTTCTAAAGCTCTGATTGGCTACAGGTTGGTCTGGTCCTGGGAGCATTCTAAAGCTCTGATTGGCTACAGGTTGGTCTGGCCCTGTGAGCATTCTAAAGCTCTGATTGGCTACAGGTTTGTCTTGTCCTGGGAGTGTTCTAAAGCTCTGATTGGCTGCAGGTTGGTCTTGTCCTGGGAGTGTTCTAAAGCTCTGATTGGCTACAGGTTTGTCTTGTCCTGGGAGTGTTCTAAAGCTCTGAAAGCATAACAGTCCCAAAATAGTGAGGTCACCACTCCTAAATTGTACTTGACCTGCATTCAGCCTATGTAAATCTCCCAATAACAGAGACTTCTCCTCACAAAACAAAACATTTTATTTCCAGGGTTTTGTACTTCGTAGAACCCAAGAATTGGTTAAACAATATCCGTGAGTGACTTTTGTCTGCGGTTATTTATTTTTGAGTAAAAACCTGGTTTGAAGCCTCTGCATTCGTTCTCGGTGCAGCTCCCCCCCACACTGCGCCAAGTGCACAGTGAGACAAAAGGCATTAGAATTCATTGTTTCACCATTATGGATTCAATAAATCTGCCGTCGTTTGTAGGGAAGGTCGGGGACTGAACATTGTACAGATGTATTTATCTGGAGTCTAGAAGCATTGATTAGAGTATTCAGATCCCCCTAATGCTGCATAATAGCTCCTAAAAGGTGGAATATAATCAGCTGTGCGGGAGGCAGAACCGGTAACTCCGAGGGGAACTTGGGGAATATTCAATTAACCCTCACAGGGACCATGAGACTCAGACTGCACAGACAGCACAGCTTCCAGAGCAGATCTGGCCCAATGCTTACATAGAAACAGAGAATGTGACGGAAGATAAGAACCTGTTAACCCATCTAGGCTGCCCCAACGTCAAAACTACCCACCCCAATCCCCCCCAAAAAAAGGCACTCTGCAATTCCTGTGTATTGTGAATACTGACTTCAATTTCCAGTATTATAAGGAGGATGGATAGTTACACCCCACACACACAACCAGAGACATCGTACTGTGCAGCTGTCCTCACAGATAGCATGTACTGAGAATTACACCACACATGCAGAATCAGAGAAGTTGTACTGTGTAGCTGTCCTCACCTACAGTATAAGAACATATACTGAGAATGACATCCTGCGGACAGAGCAGGAGGAGTTCTACTGTGCAGTTGTTCTGACATATAGCATAAGAACATGTACTGGGAATTACACCACACATGCAGAATCAGAGAAGTTGTACTGTGTAGCTGTCCTCACATACAGTATAAGAACATATACTGAGCATGACATCCTATAGACCAGTGTTTCCCAACCCCAGTTGTCAGGGAACCCTAGCAGTGCATGTTTTCCATGTCTCCTCTCAAAAATGTAGATGTGTCAAGTTTGCAGAGAAATTGCCCAAAGCACCCAATCAGCTCCTCACTGTCATTTCAAAGCCTGCGCCGGATAAATGATAGTAAAGCTGATTGGTTGCTTAGGACACCCTCTCCGCTTTATCTCGCTCCAAGGCTCGATACATTTACCCCAAAATCACAAGTGAAAAAATGGGTAGTGACTACACTTGTGCTCCAGCAAGAAGATCCCTGAGGACTGGACCTGGGAAACCAAAATCATATTGAATACATTGCAAGGATGTAACAGAGAAAGCTCTGTCCCTGCGAATCCCCCCCCCCCAACTTCTCAGAGTATATTTTGTGAAAAATATCCTGAGATTGCACCGCGCATGCACCCCCACCAGGTACCCCCCACAACCCCCCACCCCCCGACAACCCTCCGCTTACACTTACCTGCAGCAGGACCGGTGATCCGGGAGAGCAGCCGGTCATCTGATCCTGTGCTCCACTGTGTCCCCCAGTGCTGTAAAGTGAGATGTCAAATTCACAGCATGCATCACTTTACTGCACCGGGGGTCACAGCAGGAGCACAGCAATAAGATGACCAGCTGCCCTCACTGAATCACCAAACACCGGTCCCTGGGTGCAGGTAAGTATTATTATTATTATTATTATTTTACATAGTGATCAGCCTGTGGTCCACCAGACAGACATGGCTAATCACAAGGGCCAGATCCGAGCACAGCCTTCACCCAGCATGCAAAGAGAGGCTGTGCAGAAGCTTGGGAACTGATGGGAAGCCTGGATAATGCAATCTCATGATAGCATTATTATCACAGAGCTCCCTCCGGGATTTATTAAAAGTTTATTTATTTTTTTAGTAAATTTTGGTAGATTGCATTTCCCATTAAATGCAATCTGGTTACTAAAAAAAATGCAAATTAAAGGGCTTGGAGGAGAATTTTAAGAATTCTCCTCCAATTGTACATTCAGGTGAAACTTAAATAATGTGAAAAGTTTTTCACATTATGTTAGTAATAATAATTCTGCTAAATATGCCAATAAGGGTGCTATTGTAGAAACAGTGTCATGATTTTTTATTGCTGTTTGTCATATCAAAATCTGCTGTTGCATCACAAAGAGGAAAGAGTTAATTAATGGTGGGATTTAACTTTAGGGTAATTCTAATAAATAATGTTTCAAAATAGGAGATATACTAATTACTCATTTTAATGAGATTCCAAACAAAAAAAAGAGATCATCCAATAGTAAAATAATATTTTATTTAGAATATATTGACACTTTATACAGTAACTGGGTTGTTCAATCTTTCACTCCCAGACATTGCCTGAGGAAGCGGTCAGTTCTCCCGGTAAACGCGTTGCAAGAGCCCTGTAAGTGGGAGTTGCATCTTTTATTTTTTATTTTATTTTATGGTTTAGTTTTAGAAGTTTTATTATATTTAATTGTCCATGTTCTTTTTAGGCTGTTGATTTAGTAATGCTAGGTACGTTTTATTGCTTCAGAAACATTTTTTACTTTTATATTCATTATGAGACATTTTTTACTAGAAGGTTATTTATTGGCAAACGTTATACATATGTATGAGAGTGGAGAGATTAACACTCTACCTGCTGCAACCTGTCTGCATTATAACGTTATACTGGGTGACAATTCTAAATTCCGTTGTCGTATAAACAACCCTTTATGAAGTCTAAGAACACTGTACGCTGTTTGCTTAAGAAGTACCGTAAGGGTACGCTATTTGCGTAACGATCGCTCCGCCGTAGGCGAGACGCTCAAGCGTCACGTTCGCTCACGGCCCAGTGATCACAGGACACGTTATTGGTTATGACTAGAGTAATGATTCGCTATGGCGTAGCATACGCTCGAGACCACGAGGAGGTCACCAGCGGCGCAGACGCTCACAACGCTATACCTTAATGTTTAAACCTTATACCAATGAAATACACAGAATACCTTAGTGTGAGTACAGGGTGTAAGTGCAACCTTGTGTAACCTGACTAACTACAAAGCTGCTTGAGCGTCACCGACGCTCAAGTGAACACTTAACACTATAGAAAATACACAGATACTGGTTTAGGTTCCAAAGCCTATTAACTGTATTATATCTAATATATTTGAAAAAGGGGATAACAGTACAAATGATACACTACAATATAACAGAGACTTCCTAACCACAGAACTAAACAATAAATACAAAAAGACAATACTACACTGACCTAAATGCAATACAATACAATACTATCTAATACAATACAATACTAGCCTAGTCTAGGGGAGATATGAGAGAACAGAACAGGGAGAGAGAGAGAGAGAGAGAGAGAGAGAGATGAGAGAAATTGGCTCACAGAAAGACAATGATTACGGAGAGAAACTTACGCACAAAGGGTATGATCGCCTGCGCCTCGATATCCAGCTCCCGGCTATCAGCAGATAACCGTTGATGAGAGAGTGAGAGCTGGATGTGGTCGGCCTGCCTATTTATGCCCCACACACAATGCAATCTCATGGTCCTACAATCCCATTGTCCATTGGCCGAAGGAATTCGGCCCTGCATCATAACAAAAGGTCATAGGGTGATTCATACAGGTGGGCTGTGACGATTTCCAACAGCTCAGGTGGGTGGGAAACTGGGTTTCCCGCCGCATACCTGAGTATGTGTAAATAATAGAAATGGACATAAACTTCTTATGTCCATAACTATTCGCACGAGCGATTAATACGCTCCAAACCAACACCGGAATATTACTAATTAAATACTCTTCCGATGGGTACCAAACACTGCTGTATGATTCCTGTCAGACCCTTCGTACAATACAAAGAGGGATTCCTCTAAACAGGGACCTTCTATTTTAACCAGACTTTCAGAATCTATCAAGGTGACCATGATCTACAAACTACATTAATTGTGAACATTTGTAACGAATGAGTCGCACGCTACGACTACATAAACTCTACCGTAAATACGCATACCGCGCCTGCGAGTGCACGCTATTGCGGGTATGCGCCTTCACGGGAGAGCGTACGCATGCGCAGCGCGGACCAGTGTGCGGTGCAAATATGGCAACGTGCATAGAGACATTTTTCTGACTTTGACAGTCCACCCTTTGGCAGTCAATAATAACTGCCACCTTCTAAAATATTTAAGGAGAAAAATGTAAGTCAGGGGTTAATTGATTTCCATGGTTGGGTAGGGGAGAAGAGTGGAGTAGGTGTGAAGAGGGTATGACCTAGTGAGAAAGCAGAAGCATGTGTGTATGAGTCCATGTTTGGAGGGTCATGTATCATCGTGCCGTACGTGTGGTAAATCTAGCTTCGAGGTATTGCGAAGTATACATTTGAATTCCTTCTTATCCTGTGGTACAGGTCTGTGGATGGGCTGTCAAACTCTACCGAGCTCATTTCGGCTGTGGTTGTAACAAAATGGGGATGCACATTTTAGTTGATGATACATGAATGGGGGAGGTATGTGGTTGCTAATATCTGTGCCTGTATTCCCTATCGTCTATGTGTGTCGTTACCTGAGGGTTGTAGAGATGAAGATAAAGAACACTTACGAAAAATGCAATGATATTCTATGTCAGGGAAATGTACATCTGTTGTTGAAGTTGTGTTCGGTATCTGTTGAGAGTCGTCTTCTTTGCGCTGTTTTGCTCCTTAGGCATGAGCAACAAGCTTTGTCAGTGCCATCAGATTTACAAAAATGTTGGGCTAGCGTGAGTTTAAAAATACTAGGGAAACTGGGGATCCATGGCAAAGTTCATCAAGTGTCCATATTTAAAGTTGTCAAATCTTCTTCTTTGGTGCTTGTCTGTTGTCTGTATAGCGTCTCGTCAACTTCCTCGTCCAAGGGGGTCTTTGTATCTTGGAGAAAAGCAGAAAAACAGGTGAAAGAAACGGACCGTATAATCGCATTTTCATCACATTCTGGTTTCTATCATTGGGTCATAAATCAAATCCAGGTTAATTACAGTTTCCTCGCTCCTCAAGCTCATCACTCTTGTACTTTGTTTGCACCTCATTAAAGCCTGCCCGCATCTAAATATCAATCCAATCGATGTAACAACACCCAAGATGCATAGGAGAAACTTTCCAACATCCATTATGACTCCTTGAGCCCAGTCTCCTAAACCGGAGAACCAATTTCGCGGGTTCAACCATGACACCCAACCAGTCAGCTCATTACCTACAGCAGCAAGGGTGAGATTGTGTTTTCGACGAAATTCCCACTTTAATTGCAGAATATCGTCCATCTTTTGGTCTATGACCTCTACCGGGTCCTCGGTGCTATTTGTGATATACGTGCAACACTTTATGCCGTACTGTGTTGCCAATGTAACACAATATCCGCCTGTTACTGCTGTAAGATAATTAAGAACCATCCTATGCTGAACTAGTTCTGTTTTGTAAGCTTGAAGTTCTCTTCCAGTGTATCTAAACGTGTCATCATACATTTCAGTGATATTATCTAACAAATTGGCGAGTGCGGAAATGTATCTATAATTCATCACACCTCGAGCGGTGCGAGTGAAATCTAACGCTACCAGAACCTGAATCCCGGTGGATTCATGGATAAGATCAGAGGCCGGATGCTCTAACCTTTCTGACAGTTGTCTTTTAACTCGGTGCTCGTAATGAGTGTGAGTATAAGGAGCTTGGGCACCACGGTGTATGTCCTTCATTTTGTCATGTGTAACAGTCATCACTTCAGGCAATACTTTTCCAATATAACACAATCCTTCAGAGTTTGGGGCAAGCCATTTGTACGCCTTTCTCCCGCATATGAAATATGCATCATCGGGGAGAACATAAGGGACGGAGAAGGACATGACCATGTTACAAACCTTCCAGGTGAAATCTCCTGACCCTAATTCTTCCATCTGCTTAATGCACGTATCAGTTTGTACGATATGTGCACAGTATCCTGGTGATACCTCTCCAACTTTAGTAATCCTATTTCCTAAGGTATATCGATACCGGAAAGATTTTCCTCTACTGGCTATATGGCGTACGAGCTCTGTATCTGTAGGCATTCTATCTGCTCTGTGTGAAAAGGTCATGGTAAGGTTGCTCCATGACACTTCCCAATTTCCCGGTTTTCTGGGATTGGAGATGTTAAAACATATGAGGGACCTATCCACGTGGTATTGGTGGAGCTTCAAACTAGGAGGGCTGGAGATGTTAAACCTCCGATCCACCGGTCTCCCACCACTTAGCTCAAGTACCTCCCCTAACGTTAAAGGAAATGGTACTAGCCCTGATTTGCTGTGACCCTGAGGTACTTGAGAGCATACCCAACAATCTGTTTGGTTTAACACGTTACCCACTAAGGAGTGATAGTCACTCAATGGATGCCGGTCCATATGGATATTAAAACTAGATTGGCATTTCTTTATGCATCCATCTTCAACCAGATTATCACAGAGCCTACAGATACAATTTTCTTCAGCTAACAATCCATCACAATTTCTTCTATCGGATCGTTTTCTGATACTCGCCTTTGCTTGTTGGTTTGGTTGATCTTGGAAAACTACGCCTCCATCATCATAATCGGAACCCATTCCAGAACCTCTCTCGACCTCTATGGTACTCTCGCCGGAACAGACTGCTCTGGTCAACATCATGGTTAACATCAAAATCCGGATCACAGTCTCTTGGGGCAAGTCCATCTTTGAGGAGGAAATAGAGAAGAATGAGAAGGGGGAAAAAGAAATTTTTTTAAGGGAGAGGGGCTGGGAAGTGGAGAAAAACAATAAAAGGGAGAGGGGAGTCGACAACTGCTTCCGGTCTTCAAGGCTCAGGTGCCGCCTCAGTCCTCCTGGAACAGACACTCTAGTGATACAACCTCTACCGTCTGTTCCTTATCACGGGACTTCTCTGGATCAGCAACCTTTTTGCAGTGGGATGAATGGACCCAAGTCTCTCTCTCAGCAACCTTCAATGCTGTGGTGCTAGTCAATAAGACCTGGTATGGTCCTTCCCATCTATCAATAAGACAACCTGAGCGTAGAAAATTTCGTATCATTACATAATTCCCAGGTTCAATGTCATGACAATTACTATCTGGTAAATCAGGAATCACCAACTTCAGATTATCATTTTGATTCCTCAACTGTTTACTCATGTTAATTAAGTATTTTACAGTTACTTCATTGTTACATTTCAAATCATCCTGAGGGTTAATCATGACATGCGGTTGTCGACCAAACAAGATTTCAAAAGGAGACAGATTAAGAGGGGACCTGGGAGTGGTTCTGATGCTATACAAAACAATGGGTAAAGCTTCTGGCCACGTCAATCCTGTCTCTGTCATTACTTTACTCAATTTATTTTTAATAGTGCTGTTCACTCTTTCGACCTTCGCACTCGCCTGTGGACGGTACGGAGTGTGCAGCTTACTATCAATTCCCATCAACTTACACATTCCTTGAAAGACATCACCTGTAAAATGGGTACCCCTATCACTTTCAATGATTCTAGGGATACCATATCTACATACAAATTCCTGCACAATTTTCTTAGCTGTAAACATAGCGGTATTTGTAGCTGCTGGAAAAGCTTCGACCCAATTCGAGAAAACATCTATACAAACAAGTACATATTTCAAATTTCGACATGGGGGTAATTGAATGAAGTCAATTTGTATTACCTGGAAAGGGCCGCCGGCAGGTGGGATATGGGATGGTTCTGTAGGTATTGCTTTTCCAATATTCTTTCTCAGACAGGTAAGGCATGACATTGCTCTTTTACCCGCATGAGAGGAGAATCCTGGGGCGCACCAGTATGCTCTTACCAATTTGCACATCCCCTCCTTGCCTAGATGAGTCAGCCCGTGAGCTGCTTCAGCCAGACATGGAAGGTATGCCCTGGGGGCCACCGGTTTACCATGTCCATCCGTCCAGAGCCCTGAGGACTCCTGGCCATATCCCTTTGCCTTCCAGACTGCTCTCTCCTGTGTGGAACACAAATTCTGCATCTCACACAACTTTTGTGTGTTGATGGTATTAAATACCATCAGTTGTGTGGTGTCTGTCTGTATGGGGGTAGCAGCTGCAAGCTTTGCGGCTTCGTCTGCTCGGCTGTTACCAAGGGATACTGGGTCTTGGCTATATGTATGTGCTTTACATTTGATAACAGCCACTCTGTCGGGTTCCTGTATCGCTGTTAGAAGCCTTTTTATATGAGCTGCATGCGCTATCGGTGTGCCAGCTGCCGTCATGAAATTTCTGAGCCGCCATAGGGCTCCGAAATCATGGACTACCCCGAAGGCGTATCTAGAATCGGTGTAGATATTGGCAGACTTACCCTTAGCCAATTCACATGCTCTGGTTAGGGCGACCAGTTCAGCAACCTGGGCTGAGTGAGGTGGGCCTAGCGGTTCCGCTTCTATGGTGTCTTGGTCATCTACGACTGCGTATCCAGTACACAAGTCTCCCGAGTCTGACTGTCTGTGACAACTACCGTCCGTGTAGAACGTGAGTTCTGCATCTTCCAGTGGATTGTCACTGATGTCAGGCCTTGCGGTAAAATTTTGGGTCAAATATTCCATACAATCATGTGTATCTTCCTTTGCATTAAATCCTCCTTCCCCATCACTCTCACCTCCCACCCTTTGTGTCTGACCAGGCACACCTGGGAGAAATGTTGCAGGGTTTAATGCACTGCATCTCCTTATGGTGATGTTTACTGGGGCCATTAATGCCAATTCCCATCTCGTAAACCTTGCTGATGAGACGTGTCTGGTTTGGGCAGAATTCAATAAGGCAGATACCGCATGCGGTGTATGGATTGTGAGGTTGTGGCCTAGCACGACATCTTCGCTTTTTGTAACTAGCAATGCTATCGCCGCAACGCTACGCAAGCATGTGGGGAGGGATCGCGCTACCGTATCTAGCTGAGCGCTGTAATATGCAACTGGCCTGCTGGCATCACCGTGTTTTTGTGTTAGTACACCTGCTGCGCACCCAGCACTTTCTGTTCCGTATAGTTCAAAGGGTTTCCCATAGTCTGGCATACCTAGTGCTGGTGCCTGCGTTAGGCATTGCTTGAGTCTCTCAAATGCTGTTTCAGATTCGTCTGTATGCGAAATCCGATCAGGTTTGTTTGAAGAGACCATTTCCTGCAAAGGTAGCGCCAATATGGAAAACCCTGGGATCCAATTACGGCAATACCCACACATTCCTAGGAACGTCCTGATCTGTTGGTGGGTTTGTGGCAGTGTCATGTCTCTAATGGCTTGGATTCTATCAGCGGTCAGGTGTCTCAGTCCTTGTGTTAGACAGTGTCCCAAATATTTTACCTTAGCTTGGCATAATTGCAACTTGTCTTTGGAAACCTTGTGACCTGTGTCTGAAAGATGAAACAGGAGCTGTTTCGTATCCTTCAGGGATGCCTCCAATGAATCAGAACACAGTAGTAGATCATCCACGTACTGTATCAACACTGATCCACTCTCCGGTTGGAAAGACTGTAAACAATCATGCAAAGCCTGAGAAAATATACTTGGACTATCTATGAAACCTTGGGGTAACCGAGTCCACGTGTATTGGACTCCTCTGTATGTGAATGCAAACAAATATTGGCTGTCAGGGTGCAGAGGTACCGAAAAGAATGCGGAGCAGAGGTCAATAACAGTGAAAAATTTGGCAGTGGGAGGAATTTGCATTAGGATGACAGCTGGATTAGGCACTACGGGGAACTGACTCTCAACTATTTTGTTAATCCCCCTTAGATCCTGCACTAGCCTGTAACCCCTCCCCCCACTCTTTTTAACAGGGAAGATGGGACTATTTGCTGTGCTGGACGTTCTTACTAGAATGCCCTGTTGTAGCAAGCGCTCTATTACTGGGAAAACTCCTAACTCCACCTCTGGCTTCAGAGGATACTGTGGGATTTTTGGAGCTATCCTACCATCTTTTACTTGTACAACTACTGGAGCTACGTTTGCCATTAATCCAGTGTCCTGTCCATCTTTTGTCCAAAGTGACTCTGGTATCTGAGATGTCATCTCTTCTACTTGGGATGGATTCCTATTTGTCATAATGGAATGTGACATTAATTTTGATGGGGAGTCTAACATGTCTCGTACTTCCTGAGCGTGATTCTCAGGGATGTCCAAGAATACACCTTCAGGAGTACAATAAATGACGCAACCCATTTTACATAGTAAGTCTCTTCCCAGGAGATTAGTTGGTGCCGATGCAGCCAGCAAAAAGGAATGCTTGGTATGCAAAGGCCCTATTGTAATCTCGGCTGGTTTGCTAACAGGGTAGTGCTGGACTACTCCTGTTACTCCCATGGCTGGAATTGTCCTACCAGTGGTTCTCATGCCCACTGTCGAATTTATCACTGACTTGGCCGCCCCTGTGTCTACAAGAAAGTTTAAAGTTTTACCAGCTACATTGATTGCAATTTCTGGTTCGCTTCCAAGACTAGCAATCAACTTAACTGGGTGCAGATTACAGGTATGGTCCACACCCCTATTGGGTATGCTGACCTCCCTGAATCCCGTTGGCAGCAACTACTTGTGAGGGGGTTAGCTGGGAACTACCAGAGGCATGCCAATCTCTGTTCGGGGGATATCTTTTTGTTTCCCCTGTATGTGGCTCAAAACTCCGCCTCTGTGGACCCTGCTCCCAATGTCGTGTGTTGTGTTGTTGTCTAGGGGGTTGAAAAGATCTTTGTACATTCTTTGTTCTACATTCTCGTGCAAAGTGTCCCGGTCTGTTACAAGAAAAACATGTTATTACACTTGCCTTACCCACAGGATTCGGTGGTACATACGCAGGCTGCCTTGTGGTCAGCGCCTGTATACTTACGGACATCAACTTATCACTTTGCGATTCCCTGTGCCTAGTGATGTTTCTGTCGTGATCAATAGCAGCCTCTCTCAATGTGGACACTGACAGACCTCGCCAACATGGCTGCGTGGTCTGTACCCTAGCTTTTAATGTTTCTTTCAAACCATCCATCAGTACAGATACTGCTACTTCTCGATGGTTTGGGTTGGTCTTAATGTCTTCTATACCAGTGTACTTTGCCATTTCTAATAGTGCCCGGTGAAAATATTCTGTTGCCGTTTCGGACTCCTTTTGCTTAATGGAAAATATTTTATTCCATTTAACAACGGCTGGGAAATACTCCTTTAGCTGTAAATTTATCCTTTTTACATTATCCTTGTTGTACACGTCTGTAAGCGGTACATCTTTATCCAATGCACAGTCAGCTAAAAATTGAGTTGCGTCAACATTGGAAGGTAAACAAGCTCTTAGCAGTATCTGCCAATCCTTGTTGTTGGGTTCTACAGTGTTACCTAGATCCCTGATGTATTTTTGGCTAGCAACTAAGTCCTTTCTGGGGTCAGGAAATTCGGACACTATTGTTCTTAATTCCATTCTGGAAAATGGAGTGTACATGGCAATGTTCCTTATGGGAGTGGCTCCAGACACATCTGTTTTTCCATTGGGAACTGCTATTACCCTTACAGGAGCAATTCTAACAGCCTCTTCCTGTGTAGATTCTACTGCTTGTTGTGGTACAATTGTTTCAGTGTAGTGCATGGTGCCGTACTTACCCGTTGACACGACCTCACCTATCCCTCCGCTAGGGGCTTTCACTAATCTCGTGGGTGTCGCTGTGCCTACTGTGGTCTCTGCTATGGTGGCTGCAAGAGAGAGAGCTGAAATTGTTGCTGAATCGTCTTCTTGATCACACTCCTGAGGAAGGTTCAAAACAGGGTACATCTTGCACGGGTTAATACTTGCATGAGTTATTTGGTTAACATCATTAACATTTACAGGGTTACTAAGAGTTTGTGTTTTACAACCCAGTGCGTTTCTCTCCGCAATCAACTTCTCTCCTGCAATGTATGGTGGAGGAGGAGCTGTGGCTATCAGCTTCCTGACTGCCCCAGATCCTGCCGCCAGAGCCAAACCTCTCTGTATCTCACCTTCCTGGTGCCATAACTGTAAATAATCATGATGTTGAATTCGTCTCTTTGCTGATTTTACGAGACATATCCTCCTCCTTAAATTTTGTAACACTTCTGGACTAAAGCTACCTATTCTTGGGAATTTGTCCCTGTCTTGTACAGTCATTCTCTCCCATTCATCACATAAAGATTCCGTGTGACTTCCATATTTTTCACACATTACATATCGTGCCGACCCAACTGGTCGGTTCACAGAATCAACCTGAACCAAGGTTGATCGCCCCCTACCTGAGCAACTGGCCCCCATAGTCTGCAGGTGTTGCTTAGTCCTCCTTGGATCTCTGTATCAAGGTTTTCAGCAAGCCTTTACAGACAACCAAATTACTCCACAGTAGGCCGGCGGTGGCGGTTTACCGAGTACCCCACTCACTCGCCCACCTCGACCAATACGACCTGATCACACCGACGTGGTGCTGGCGTACTCGATACAGGGCCCCTATGGAACCTTCAGTTTACTGGAACATATGAGGGTTACCCGCAGGACACTTACTCTTTCCAGTAAAGGTGGGGTTGTTAGATAGTTCCTGAGTGACCAGCGAACTTCCCTTTAAAAATAAAAAATTACACAAATCACGTCAGAATGTACAAATAGCGTTTGTGACCACTTTACTCTAATGGTATTAGGTCAGATTACTAACTACTGCACACAATTACGTGCGGTCCAATCGTTCAGTACACAAGCACTACTTGTTATGTACTGAAAGATCAATGGAATCGATGTTTCCGGCCGCGATTCCTTCAGCAAGAGCTTGTATGGCCTATATGGGTTCTGCACCAACACCCCAGGCGTTGTGCCACTGGACTTTTATAGCGGACCTTTTACCTTACGACCTCCTGGTCTTGTTACCTTATGACCTCCTGGTCTTGTTACCTTATGGTCCGCTATACTCTAATGCTCAAATATTATTTAACCAGGGATGCCTCCCTAGCCACCGTATATGTCACTTACACGTATGTCCCTTGACGAGTACCCGGCTTTCCTTTTGGTTCCACCTTAAAGTTGTATAAACTTATGTATACAAAACCACACTCACTCAACACATGTACACTTTGTTTCTATATCTATTTCTGCGCAGAAATTGTCTTCAGTCCAACAGTGTTATCAATTAGGAGCAGGATCTGTTAAACTAAATTTCAGATTTTTTTTTTTTTTAAAAATAGATTTGCGTTATTTACCGCTTCGCGTTATCTACCGCTGTGCGTTACTTATCGCCTTTGCGCTAATTCTCGCTTTGCGCTAATTCACCTTTTTCGTGACTTGAGCTACGTGAGCGTAACCAGACGCTACGTTGCGTAATGTACGCTGCGTGCGTCTGCCTTTTGGATTGCGTACGCTAGTCTTTGTTAGCGACACGTGTACGCAATGCAAAGATCCACCGTAACACAATATATACTTTTATCAATGTAAATGATCCCTGATCATCTACCGCAATCCACACTGACTGCCTTGTATCTCAGACAAATCGTGTGTTGTTCTATACTTTAACTATTACCTCTATTATGAAATAACAGCAAATCTCTTTTTAGCACTTTCTATCAACTATAAAAATTGGCAAACAGGAATAGTGATATACGAAATTGAAAAAGAAATGCAGATAATTGTATGCGTGCGTGTATACGCAAGACAGAAGAGAAATAAAACAGTTTTTAAAAGACACAAGCGTTTTGTTCTTACTTCCGGTTCCCGGATTCCTTCAGCACTCTTTATCTAAGCGAAGCAGACGCTTATCCCGTCAGCACTGGGAGACAACCTCCCACCCTTTGCTGGGGGATAATGTCTGCTGATCTACCTAGTGCAGATATGAGAAGGATAGGACGAGTCCCCAATTGACAATTCTAAATTCCGTTGTCGTATAAACAACCCTTTATGAAGTCTAAGAACACTGTACGCTGTTTGCTTAAGAAGTACCGTAAGGGTACGCTATTTGCGTAACGATCGCTCCGCCGTAGGCGAGACGCTCAAGCGTCACGTTCGCTCACGGCCCAGTGATCACAGGACACGTTATTGGTTATGACTAGAGTAATGATTCGCTATGGCGTAGCATACGCTCGAGACCACGAGGAGGTCACCAGCGGCGCAGACGCTCACAACGCTATACCTTAATGTTTAAACCTTATACCAATGAAATACACAGAATACCTTAGTGTGAGTACAGGGTGTAAGTGCAACCTTGTGTAACCTGACTAACTACAAAGCTGCTTGAGCGTCACCGACGCTCAAGTGAACACTTAACACTATAGAAAATACACAGATACTGGTTTAGGTTCCAAAGCCTATTAACTGTATTATATCTAATATATTTGAAAAAGGGGATAACAGTACAAATGATACACTACAATATAACAGAGACTTCCTAACCACAGAACTAAACAATAAATACAAAAAGACAATACTACACTGACCTAAATGCAATACAATACAATACTATCTAATACAATACAATACTAGCCTAGTCTAGGGGAGATATGAGAGAACAGAACAGGGAGAGAGAGAGAGAGAGAGAGAGATGAGAGAAATTGGCTCACAGAAAGACAATGATTACGGAGAGAAACTTACGCACAAAGGGTATGATCGCCTGCGCCTCGATATCCAGCTCCCGGCTATCAGCAGATAACCGTTGATGAGAGAGTGAGAGCTGGATGTGGTCGGCCTGCCTATTTATGCCCCACACACAATGCAATCTCATGGTCCTACAATCCCATTGTCCATTGGCCGAAGGAATTCGGCCCTGCATCATAACAAAAGGTCATAGGGTGATTCATACAGGTGGGCTGTGACGATTTCCAACAGCTCAGGTGGGTGGGAAACTGGGTTTCCCGCCGCATACCTGAGTATGTGTAAATAATAGAAATGGACATAAACTTCTTATGTCCATAACTATTCGCACGAGCGATTAATACGCTCCAAACCAACACCGGAATATTACTAATTAAATACTCTTCCGATGGGTACCAAACACTGCTGTATGATTCCTGTCAGACCCTTCGTACAATACAAAGAGGGATTCCTCTAAACAGGGACCTTCTATTTTAACCAGACTTTCAGAATCTATCAAGGTGACCATGATCTACAAACTACATTAATTGTGAACATTTGTAACGAATGAGTCGCACGCTACGACTACATAAACTCTACCGTAAATACGCATACCGCGCCTGCGAGTGCACGCTATTGCGGGTATGCGCCTTCACGGGAGAGCGTACGCATGCGCAGCGCGGACCAGTGTGCGGTGCAAATATGGCAACGTGCATAGAGACATTTTTCTGACTTTGACATGGGAGTGACGGATGGAAGATCCCGGTTACTGTATAAAGTGACTATATTCTCAATAAAATATTATATTGCTAATGGATGCTCTCTCTAGTATTCATATCTCATAACAATGAGTAATCAGTGGATCGCCTATTTTTAAGCATTGTTTATTAGAATTACCCTGAAAATAAAGCCCTCAAGTATTCTGGGTTTGCACTTTTATGGGGTATATCATACATATATCCTATCATCTTTTGGTGGTTCCTAGTCTAGTGTTGGAGATAGATAAATCTATCTTATAGCCAGGTACTCAGCGATTTGGATAAGAACAGTTACATTATATATCTAGATCAGTATGAGGGTAGTTCTGACATTTTCCCAGCAATGGAGAAACAGCAGAGGACACGTACTCTATAACACCGGTAAGAATCGCGCTTGCACCAGGTGTTCAAAGAAAGCGTCAAGTCCTGTAAAGATTACTGTACCTCATTGCTTACCCCAGAGTACTCAGAGAGGGGTTTCAAATTTGTTTTTTTGCCATGAAATGATAACACAAGGGGGGTAATTCCGAGTTGATCGCAGCATCAAATTTGTTAGCAGTTGGGCAAAACCATGTGCACTGCAGGTGGGAGCAGATATAATATGTGCAGAGAGAGTTAGATTTGGGTGGGTTATTTTGTTTCTGTGCAGGGTAAATACTGGCTGCTTTATTTTTACACTGCAATTTAGATTTCAGTTTGAACACACCACACCCAAATCTAACTCTCTCTGCACATGTTACATCTGCCGCACCTGCACTGCACATGGTTTTGCCCAACTGCTAACAAATTTGATGCTGCGATCAACTTGGAATTACCCCCAATATTTCAAATTAAGTGCAAGTTAAGAACAAAAACTAAACGTTATTTTAAAAATTAGGTGTAAAATTACATTATTTTATCTGGCCCTAGAGAATATTCAGAGGCAATTCTATCACCGCCACAAACTCACAACTGTTATCATCATTTATTTATGAAGCACCACCATATTCCGCAGCGCTGTACAAAATAATATTTGTCATTCACATCAGTCTCTGCCCGCGTGGAGCTCACAGACAACACACACACTAGGGTCAGTTTCAGGAAACCTACCGGTATGTTGTCGGGCTGTGGGAGGAAACTGGAGCATCCAAGCATAGGGAGAACATACAAACTCCATGTCGATAGGACCCTGGTTGGAAATCAAATTTGTGACCCCTTTGCTGTGAGGGAGCAATGCTAACCACTGTGTCATTGCGCTATCCGTCCTCATAACTAGATATGTAGGATACAATAACTAAGGGCAGTTCTAGAGAAAATTGCAGGATATTGCCGCAAAATCAGAATGTCAACTAATATTATTATTACTATTATTATTAATAATAATAATAATAATAATAACAAAAATTAATGTGTATATATATATATATATATTTTTTTTTTTTTTTTTTATTTTTAAATGCAACCAAATCAGATGATCTCACTTTTTGGCATGTATACATTCGCTTCCTCCTCCCTCTCAGAGTAGAATAGATTATAAAACAAGCATCTAATCTTATGGGATCAGCTACTGGTACTGTAAATGTATAGTGACATTTTGCCGAGATGATGAAGATAAGAGGAGACAAGAAAGGAATCTGTAGCCGTTAAGTGAAAATGTAATTTTTTATGTTCCTCGGGGGAGGGGCACAGCTAATTTGCATACACAACTGAGTAACATTGGGTAAATGAACCTGCAAAAAATAAAACAAATAAAACAAATGATTTTGTTGCGTTATGAAAGAATTTTTTGTGCTATAAACACATTTTCTTTTTCTCTTTATTGTTTTGAAATTATTCCCCCCCCCCCCCCCCCCTGGATCAGACCTACAGCTGTATGACGCGAGATAACAGCGCTGAACTACTTCCCTCTCCGTGTGTGATCACAGAATCACATATGGTGAAATCAGGGACTGCTGGCTGCAGTGAAGAAAATAAATAAATATCTATACGGGGGTGTCCAATCTCTCCCCCAGAATATCACACTTTCCCCGCGCCCCACCCCCTACACGGTATTCCGGGGGAAAGTAGATCAGCACTCGTCTCACCCTGACAACACGTTCTTGACAAGAGAAGTATGAAATCCGCTTAATGTGTGAAAATAGCATTTTTAATGTACAGCGTCTCCGACTGCTACATCTTCACTTATAATTGACTGAGCTAATTGATTAAAAGGATATTTTTCCGGTCAATATCTCTCTCTCTCTCTCTCTTTTTATGGCAACCCCCCTTATATCCCTAGCAAAGGCTGTGCAGGCATCGATCTTAATTTAAAAGTGTTCTGTTGGAGGGGTCGGGGGCTCTGGGCAGAATTGAGCTGTTTCAGCTTTGTAATGTAAGCATAAAAATGAGAGAGAGGGAGAGAAAAAAAACTTCTGGAGCGAGTTTAAAACTTTTGGCGTGCGCTGGGTGACAACTGGGCCTTGTTCTGCCGTGTTTGCGTAGCGTGTAAGGAGCATTCTGGGGCTGGCTGGTAAAAATAAGTGCAGGTGGCTGCTATTTTCCCTAAATCGACACCACAAAAATCCCTCTATTAAAAGTGGCCTTAATGCAATGAGAGGCTCTCCTGTATTCTGGGCACAGAGGCTGCTGCCGCTGGAAATATTCTTTGTTTGCTTTTCAATGAACTATTTATAGAGGACATATGCCTCACTAAGGCTCCTTCTGCTCACCCATAATGGGCGTCCTTGTGCCTGGGATCTGAGGACGTTAGTGCATGTTTCTGTGGAGCTTTGCTGCATTATATGTCAGGTTACACGGCCTGGCTGCTGAGGCTGATTGTGTCTCAGCGCCGCCTGCGGGGGGTTGGAGGAAATGTGTGCTTACAGAGGTTATATTTTTGTACAGGAATGTCTTAGAGTATATGTGCCTTGTTTGACGAATATATTCACACCGCAATGGACGATAAATATTCCCCAATCTGTACCGCTGCACGCTATTATGTAATCGCTATTATGTAAGATTACCGTTATTTACGCAGCACCTAAATTCCGCGCCATTTCACAGAGAATATTTAATCATTCACAGCAGCCCCTGCCCTAGCGGAGCCCACGTCGCAATGTGGCGCAAAAAGAGCGCATTTCCATCCACGTGCAGAGTTTATGCTGTGATCAGATGCGTTCTGGTCGGCAACAGCGGCATAAATTCTGCATTTTATGCAACGTACAGATCACAGACAACACGTCCGTGTTGTAAACCATTTCCCATGGTATCCGGACTCCAGGTCGACAACAAAAAGGTCGACACACCTTAGGTCGAAGCCAATTGGTCGACACACCTTAGGTCGACATGGACAAAAGGTCGACATGGACAAAAAGGTCGACAGGAACAAGGTCGACATGGAAAAAGGTCGACATGAGTTTTTCACAATTTTTTTCTTTTTTGGAACCTTTTCATACTTAACGATCCACGTGGACTACGATTGGAACGGTAATCTGTGCCGAGCGAAGGCACCATGACCGAAGCATGGCGAGCGAAGCGAGCCATGCGAGGGGACGCAGTGCACTAATTGGGGTTCCCAGTCACTCTACAAAGAAAACGACACCAAAAAAACATAAAAAACTCATGTCGACCTTTTGTCCATGTCGACTTTTTGACCATGTCGGCCTAAGGTGTGTCGACCAATTGGCGTCGACCTAAGGTGTGTCGACCTTTTTGTTGTCGACCTGGAGTCCCAGACCCATTTCCCATTAGGGTGGAAATTGGACACATAACAATAATATTGCTCGGAACTAAGTATCTGTCTCTGCGCTATCTGCTGTCAGGTAAAGAGTCCATTGCGCGTTTGCTGGAACAGTCCACGGCTTTGCTTCTGGAATTTTTAGTTTTGAATATTTGCCCCGGAAATAAAGGTTGAATGGCCAGAACAAGTGTAAGTAATAATCTGTCGATGTTTCCCTGTCGATGAAATCCGGGGAGAATACTGGACTGCTGTCTGAGGGGACAACACAATATTCAAAATTGGCGAGAGCAGCCAGCGTCTGCGACAGAGTTGGGACCAGTGGTGAAAGTCGGTGGGAAGGGTCAGCATCTGCGACAGCGTTGGGACCAGTGGTAAAAGTCGGTGGGAAGGGTCAGCGCCTGCGACCGAGTTGGGACCAGTGGTGAAAGTCGGTGAGAACAGCCAGTGCCTGCGACAGAGTTGGGACCAGTGGTGAAAGTCGGTGGGAAGGGCCAGCGCCTGCGACAGAGTTGGGACCACTGGTGAAAGTCGGTGGGAACAGCCAGCGCCTGCGACAAGAGTTGGGACCAGTGGTGAAAGTCGGTGGGAAGGGCCAGCACCTGCGACAGAGTTGGGACCAGTGGTGAAAGTCGTGGGAATGGCCAGCGCTTGTGACAGAGTTGGGACCAGTAGTGAAAGTCAGTGAGAACGTCCAGCACATACGACAGAGTTGGGACCAGTGGTGAAAGTCGGTGAGAACAGCTAGCGCCTGCGACAGAGTTGGGGCCAGTGGTGAAAGTCGGAGGGAACAGCCAGCGCCTGCGACAGAGTTGGGACCAGGGGGGAAAGTCGGTGAGAACGTCCAGTGCCTCCAACAGAGTTGGTACCAGTGGTGAAAGTCGGTGAGAATGACCAGCGCCTGCGACAGAGTTGGGACCAGTGGTGAAAGTCGGTGAGAATGACCAGCGCCTGCGACAGAGTTGGGACCAGTGGTGAAAGTCGGTGGGAATGACCAGCGCCTGCGACAGAGTTGGGACCAGTGGTGAAAATCGGTGAGAATGACCAGCGCCTGCGACAGATTTGGGACAAGTGGTGAAAGTTGGTGAGAATGGCCAGCGCTTGCGACAGGTTTGGTACCAGTGGGGAAAGTCGGTGAGAACGACCAGCGCCTGCGGGACCAGTAGTGAAAGTCAGTGAGAACGTCCAGCACATACGACAGAGTTGGGACCAGTGGTGAAAGTCGGTGAGAACAGCCAGTGCCTGCGACAGAGTTGGGACCAGTGGTGAAAGTCGGTGAGAACAGCCAGTGCCTGCGACAGAGTTGGGACCAGTGGTGAAAGTCGGTGGGAACGGCCAGCGCCTGCGACAGAGTTGGGACCAGTGGTGTAAGTCGATAGGAATGGCCAGCGCCTGCGACAGAGTTGGGACCAGAGGTGAAAGTCGATAGGAATGGCCAGCGCCTGCGACAGAGTTGGGACCAGAGGTGAAAGTCGGTGGGAACAGCCAGCGTCTGTGACAGAGTTGGGACCAGTGGTGAAAGTCGGTGAGAACGACCAGCACCTGTGACAGAATTGGGACCAGTGGTGAAAGTCGGTGGGAACGGCCAGCGCCTGCGAAAGAGTTGGGACTGTGATGTTAGTGTATTGAAATGCTTATATTTGTAGACACTCCCTTACTAATCTGTGTAAGCCTGAATCTTCAGTGATGGTCCCTGGGATGGCGGTGACGCGCGGCTTTATATAGAATCCGAATCTCGCGAGAATCCGACCGCAGGATGATGATGTTCGGGCGCGCTCGGGTTAACCGAGCAAGGCGGGAGGATCCGAGTCTGCTCGGACCCGTGCAAAAAAGGGTGAAGTTCGGGCGGGTTCGGATCCCGGGGATCCGAACCCGCTCATCACTAGTAAAAACTAATATACACCACTGGTTTAAATGAAATATACACAATCTATACCGCCCACCATGACCCATTCCAGGAGGGACAACATGCTCTCTACCTGGACTTCCTTCTTAATTTATGGTTGCAATCACCTATGATGAATACCTTTCTTATCAATTAAATAGTTCAACACAGGTGACGCCAATCATATATTAAGTGGAAAGTCCAGGTAGAGAGCATTGTGTCCCTCCTGGAATGGGTCATAGTGGGAGGTATGCACAATCTAATATACATCCCCCACCTTCCATCGGGGCCCCCCTGTCACCCCCAAGGCTAATTCCGGCCCTGTCTGCAGCCTTTGGATCCACGTTTCCCCGGGCCCTGTGTGATGTTAGTGTAAGAGAATGCTTAATATTTGTAGACACTCCCTTACTAATCTGTGTAAGCCTGAATCTTCAGTGATGGTCCCTAGGACCAGGGGGATGCTGGGAAGTGGGTGGTCCAGTGTGCAGTGTGCCTGGAGTTGGTGAGGGAATAAACAGCACAGCAGTGAACTCACATGTCTCTGTGTCCTGATGACTGGATTTACAAACATATGAACAAAACATGGTGTCAGAAGAAGTTTAACTTGGACTGCTAGTGCTCTCAGAGTGTGAAAAAATCTTGCAGAAGTCTGTAAGGCTGGGATACTCATTGTCTGCAAAGCCTGCCGTGTGCTCCTCTCTTCAAACAGTGAGTAACCATGGATAAACTAGCTCCTCCAACCGGCATGCTGATGTCTGGTAACTTGTCTGAAAACTGGAAAAGATTTAAGCAAAGGTTTAATATATATCTTGCTGCATGTGGAGCTGATTCAGAGGCTGACAAAATGAAGGCATCCATTTTCCTTCATGTGATAGGAGAGGATGTCCTGGACATTTATAATAGTTTTCAGTTTGCTGAGGGGCAGAATATGGTGCTATCTTCTATAATGCAAAAGTTTGAAGATTACTTTGTGCCAAGGAAAAATTTGACATATGAAAGATATACGTTTTTCACATGTGATCAGAAGTCTGTAGATGGATTTGATCAGTATGTTACAGAGCTGCAATCACTCAGTAAAACCTGTGAGTTTGTTGATTTAAAGGATTCACTGATTAGAGATCGTATTGTCTGTGGAATACCTGATAATGGACTCAGAGAGAGACTGCTGAGAGAGCAAGACCTAACACTAGGAAAGGCAGTGACTATGTGTAGATCTGCAGAAATAACTAGATTTCAAGCCAAAAAGTTACACAAGGAAGTTGATGCTAATGTCCATATAGTGCAGAAAACAGAGCCATGCAAACCTCCATTCTCAAGAATGAAGCAGTCTAAGCCACAGTCTTACAAGGAAATGTGTAGTAGATGTGGAAATGCTCACAATCCTAAAATGTGCCCTGCTTATGGTAAAACCTGCATGAAATGTGGTAGACTTAATCACTTTGCCAAATGCTGTAAAATCAAAAGGGAAACAACTAATGTGCATGCTGTTAAACAAACAGAGGAATTCTTTGTGGATTGCATTGAACTTTGCAGTGCAGATAAGAAAGAACGGATTGTCCCTTTAACTGTGAACGAGATTGTCATTCCCTTTAAGCTTGATACTGGCACGCAGGTTAATTTAATATCATTTCAAGACTATAAGACTTTTAGAGTAAAACCTAAAATTCATCCAGCCAAAGTTAAAGTTACAGGGTACACTGGGGAGGAAATTCCTGTGAAAGGTACATGCTTAGTGACACTGAGAGAGCACGGGAGCAAAATGGTTCAGTAAATTGGACGCATCTACAGGATTCTGGCAAATGAAGCTAGATGAGGCCAGCTCAAAGCTTTGTACATTTAATACACCAGAAGGTCGATACAGATTTCTTAGACTACCATATGGAATTTTGTCTGCTCCAGAAGTATATCACAAAAAGATACACATGATTTTTGAACATATTCCAGGTGTTGAAACAATGATAGATGACATTATTGTCTGGGGATCTACAAAGGAAGAACATGATTCTAGATTGAGACAAGTAATGGAACTTGTCAAGAAAGTGAATCTAAAGCTAAACAAGGACAAATGTGAATTTGGCGTGAATACACTTACCTTTGTGGGCGACGTGGTCTCGGATCAAGGTGTAAAACCAGACCCAAGGAAAATATCAGCCATAGTGAACATGGAACGTCCTAACAACAAAGACGACGTCAGAAGATTCCTAGGAATGATTACTTACTTAGGAAAGTTTATTTCTCAACTCTCTGAACGAACAGCCTCTCTTAGATGGTTGTTGGACAAAGATAACGAGTGGATGTGGTCACATGAACAAGAAGAAAGTTGGCAAAACTTGAAACAGATCATTACAGAGCAACCAGTGCTAAAATTCTTTGATCCTGCGAAAAGAATAAGAATTTCAGCAGATGCTTCGCAATTTGGCCTAGGCTCAGTGCTCTTACAAGAACATGAGGATACATGGCAACCAGTAATCTATGCATCAAGAGCACTGACAAGTTCTGAAACAAGGTATGCTCAGATAGAAAAAGTACTTCTAGCGATCACATATGCATGTGAGCGATTTCATCAGTTTGTGTATGGTCAAACATTTACAGTGGAAACTGACCACAAGCCATTGGTAGCTATCATGACTAAATCATTACATGACTGTCCCATGAGAATTCAACGACTGCTTATCAGACTACAGAAATATGATGTACACTTGCTGTACTGTCCCGGCAAATACATGTACATTGCTGATACACTTTCTCGTGCTGTGGACAAAAGTGAAGGTTCCAAAAGTCTGATGGATGAAGAGATAGAAGCCTATGTTAATTTGATCGTAGCTTCTCTACCAGTGTCTCTTGCAAGACAAGAACAGATTAGGAAAGAAACTGAGACAGATGACACAATGAAAGTGTTGAAAGAGATCATTCGGAAAGGCTGGCCAGCAGAAAAACATGCGTGCCCGCTGTCTATCCATGATTATTGGATGTACCGCAGTGACCTTACAGTTGTCGATGGTATTATTTACAAAGTCAAAAGGTTTTTCATACCTGCACGACTAAGAAAAACTATGCTGTGCAAGATACATGAAGGCCACTTAGGAGAAGAAAAATGTAAGCGGAGAGCGCGTGAAGTTATGTATTGGCCAAGAATGAACCAAGACATAGCACAGACTACATCTACATGTGAATTATGTCTTACGTATAGATCGAAACAACAAGTCGAGCCACTGAGTCCTCACACAGTGCCAGAGAGACCGTACCAGAAAGTTGGCGCAGATTTGTTTGATTGTAATGGGAAAACGTACATTGTCGTGACTGATTATTACTCTAACTACCCTGAGGTGAAGACACTACATACAACTACTAGTAAAGCCGTAATCAATTGCATGAAGTCAATCTTTGCAAGGCATGGTGTTCCTATGGAAGTGTTCACTGACAATGGTCCTCAGTTTTCCAGTGCTGAATTTAGACAATTTGCTGATGAGTGGGAATTTGTCCATACTACGTCAAGTCCCCACTATCCACGCTCAAATGGGTTGGTGGAAAGTTCAATAAAAACTGTAAAGAGTCTCATGAAAAAAGCTCAAGAAGGTAAAGAAAATTTCTACAAAAGTCTTTTCATCTACCGCAGTACACCTTTACAGAATGGACTTTCTCCTGCACAAATGCTGTGCAGGAGCAAATCTCCCGAAACATGATGAACTGCTTAATACACATAACTCAGCTTTGGTCAGACTGAGTAAAGAACGTCAACAGGCGAAACAGAAACTGTTCCATGACAGGCGAGCAAAAAGCTTATCTGATCTAAAATCGGGTGACCAAGTCCGTCTCAGAGATCACGAGAAAGGTATTTGGGTGCAGAAAGGTATTGTGCAAGCACAAGTAGCACCAAGATTCTATACTATACATACAGAGCGTGGAACGGAAGTAAGAAGAAATTGGGTGGATTTAAGATCTCAACCTAACCATAATGAAGACAACATGACTGAAGGATACCCTTCATCTGACATGTATGATGATCCTGATAATGGTGAACAAACCACGATTCTAGAAAGGTCCAACATGGTCGATGAAACACAGACTGTGTATGAAAGACCCAAAAGGGAAATACGCAGACCTGAGAGACTTATTGAAACGTGTTAGATGATGTTCTTAATATGACGTTGTTAATTGTTGCATTGAAGCGTACAGGGCTTATCTTTAAAGAAAAGAGGATGTGATGTTAGTGTATTAGAATGCTTAATATTTGTAGACACTCCCTTACTAATAGGTATAAGCCTGAATCTTTAGTGATGGTCCCTAGGACCAGGGGGATGCTGGGAAGTGGGTGGTCCAGTGTGCAGTGTGTCTGGAGTTGGTGATGGAATAAACAGCACAGCAGTGAACTCACATGTCTCTGTGCCCTGATGACTGGATTTACAAACATATGAACAAAACAGGGACCAGTGGTGAAAGTCGGTGGGAACGGCCAGCGCCTGCGACACAGTTGGGACCAGTGGTGAAAGTCGGCGTATTAATATCACTTGACATGTCTGTAGCGCAGGTAAATGGGACACTGGAAACTGTTGTTTCTAGCGTTGCCATGACCACTGGCGTTTTCGCTGCGTTGTGGTAGCGCTATATATAAAATATGTACCATAAATCTATATACTGTATAAGTAACCTTTATTGCTTTATTGATGTTTAATACATATATATGGAATTATTGTTAAATTACACTGATAAAAAGTTACACTTGTGGTTGCATTAAGTGTGATCTCAATAAATCACCCTCTGTCTGTCTGTCTGTCTGTCTGTCTGTCTGTCTCTCCGCGTGTCTCTTTATGTTTCGGCAGTAGTAACGGTCTGTCTAAGTGAGCAGATAAACGTGAGAATAATTAACCTTCTCCTTGTCATTGTCCATAGTCAGTTACAATTCCAGGTTAGAGTTTCTGGAATGAATCAATGGATCTGCAGCTCCCCCTGATGGCCAATCTGAGAACTGCACATAGTGTTCCATGCACTGTGTGACTTTCCTATAGAGATTCTTTATTTGTGTTTATAAACATGTATATATAATATGTCTCATATACCCCCAGCATCTTTCATTGCGCTTTGGTGAGAGATGTGTTAACCCCACAATATTCCTGCTCTGGAGGCCATCAGCCTCACATACTCGCACTGGCCTCCTCTGTAATCAGACAGTGCATGTGTGATACATTGCAATGCTCTGACTGGCTACAACAGCTGGTCTCACACTAGTTAGATATACCTCACTATGCGTCACGTTTATGTGTAACTTATCTTGCACCACTTGTATCATTTATTTATTTTTTTGCTTTCAGTTATTAATGCCACATAAAACTAACGGACAACTGGAAACCCCCCCTGCGTTTGCCTATGCAGGGTGAAAATGAAAGAAGATCCTGCTCTCAGAAACACATTTATATATAAATATATTTATATACAGTAACTGTGAGTCAGCATTTACATAAATTAGAGATTTGGGGCACAATATAGCTGTACTGAGTAAGCTCACCTGCCAGCATGAAGATATCCTCAGTAGGTGAGTACCCAGCCATGTAACAGGACATGTACTCAGGATGTCTCAGTACAGATGTATACAGTATGCGGCAGCCGTGAAGGGAGGATTCTGACTCCCAAAACAAACCAGAATTCTGCGCTGTACTTTCACATTAATGAAATATTTCTATACAAATAAAATTATTAGAAAAGTGCTGCCATGACAATTAAAATCATAGTGAAGGTGAAAGCAGAAGAAATCCCTGCACCCTGGCAGGTGCACTTACCTGGTATAGGTATATATTTAGCCTGTGGGCCCCTACACGCGATGTACGCTTCTAGCACCCAGCGCGGCGATGCAGGAACGCAGATTACAATACTAATATTTCTATATTTTTCTAGAAGGATTTTTTAATTTCTTTACAGTTATGAAAATAGTGGAATCTATGGAACCGATCCTCACATTTTATGTCCAAACTCGTAATAGTTGTGTTTCATTAATGCGATCAATACCATATGTTCTACCAAGACGCATTCACACCAGACATGCAGCTGCGCGGAGGAAGAGAAAGGGACACTTTCACACATGACAACGTGCTATAAAAACACTATAAGGAAAATTAAATTATAATTTTTTTTAAAAGCCACAGAATTGGGGCACACAATACATAAATATAAATTTTTCCATCGTGGCGGAGTCTCCGCTGCGCCTGGATTGCGGAATACCTGCTCTTGGGCCCCATTCACGCTAGGGAAATTGTATGAATTATTATTCTGACTTTTTTATTATTTTATTTTTTAATTGATTGTTCCACATCATGTACTGATTCTTCTCCAGATCATCGCAACTCCCTAAACTGATTTCCCAATATCACGATCCCCCATATCATAAAAAGCCCTCCAATTTGATTATCCCCTGCGCCACGAGGCCCGAGTTGGTTTTCCATCATACCACGACACCCCTTTACATTGCTTCCACTTTCTCCCCACTCATTCCTATCGATACGGTGACCCACATTCAGATCCTTTCATTGATTCTCCCTCCGCTCAAGAACGACCCTCTTAAGTGATCCGCCATTCGCAGGTCAATGTAGCAAACAGGGACAAAAAAGAGGGACAGTCAGTGAAACATTGGGCCACTTACTGTACTTTGCAGCTGGAGCCCAATACTGCAGAGAAGGGTGGTCATTCCGAGTTGTTCGCTCGCTAGCAACTTTTAGCAGAAATGCAAACACAAAGCCGCCGCCCTCTGGGAGTGTATCTTAGCATAGCAGAATTGCTAACGAAAGATTAGCAATTCTGCTATTAAGTATTTCCTTGCAGTTTCTGAGTAGCTCCAGACCTACTCCTATCTAGCGATCACCTCAGTCCGTTTAGTTCCTGGTTTGACATCACAAACACGCCCTGCGTTCAGCCAGCCACGC
This sequence comes from Pseudophryne corroboree, assembly GCF_028390025.1. Lineage (NCBI taxonomy): Eukaryota > Metazoa > Chordata > Amphibia > Anura > Myobatrachidae > Pseudophryne > Pseudophryne corroboree. The sequence continues at coordinate 831,284,760 of NC_086449.1, read as the reverse complement.
CCCGTTTCTCCAGCCACTCCTCCGTTTCTCCAGACACTCCCGCGTTTTTACCTGGCACGCCTGCGTTTTTTAGCACACTCTCGGAAAACGCTCAGTTACCACCCAGAAACACCCACTTCCTGTCAATCATTCTCCGATCAACAGAGCGACTGAAAAGCTTAGTTCGCCCATGAGTAAAATAGCAAAGTTTTGTGTGCTTAGCGCGTGCGCCCTGCTGTGCATACGCATGCGTAGAACTGCCGGATTTTAGCCTATTAGCAATTCTGCTAAAAATAGCAGCGAGCGAACAACTCTGAATGACCACCATGGTTCCATCAAAATGACTGAGGTTCTATTGAAGTCATATGTGCTCAAACATGGATATACTTAGAACCTGGAATGTTGAGGGCCAAGTGTGAAGAGAACTGTTAGAGCGCATTAAGCAGCAGTCACATCTCTATCTGAAACGTTTTCATATAGAGCCGCACAAGACAAACGAGTTTCCCAGGGCCTCATTACAATCACCTGCGCTACATTCTCGCACTTTCTCGTAACGAGATACTGATCTTACTCCCCTGGAATTAGGGGCATTTCGGGTGAGCATGAAATTCCGCCCTGGATTAGGGCTAAATCACTAGCTCACATTATTTTATTTTGTATTGAGAATGTTTTAAGATGACTTTGGTCAATAACGCCCAATTAATCAATGGGGTACTCACCTGCTTGGAGCGAGGGGTCTTGATGTCTAAGACACTGGGGAGCAGAGATAGATTCCCCCCTCCCCCCACCTTCCTATCCAACTCCAATATCTACAATGTAGAGCCCTCGTCTCATACGCAACTGTCTCTTTTACCCCATTATTAAACAGACTTTCACAGATTGGAGGCATCATGTACTATCCAGCTCCCTGAAGGGCAGGGTGTTTTGTTCATATGTTTGTAAATCCAGTCATCAGGACACAGAGACATGTGAGTTCACTGCTGTGCTGTTTATTCCCTCACCAACTCCAGACACACTGCACACTGGACCACCCACTTCCCAGCATCCCTCTGGTCCTAGGGACCATCACTAAAGATTCAGGCTTATACCTATTAGTAAGGGAGTGTCTACAAATATTAAGCATTCTAATACACTAACATCACATCCTCTTTTCTTTAAAGATAAGCCCTATACGCTTCAATGCAACAATTAACAACGTCATATTAAGAACATCATCTAACACGTTTCAATGAGTCTCTCAGGTCTGCGTATTTCCCTTTTGGGTCTTTCATACACAGTCTGTGTTTCATCGACCATGTTGGACCTTTCTAGAATCGTGGTTGGTTCACCATTATCAGGATCATCATACATGTCAGATGAAGGGTATTCTTCAGTCATGTTGTCTTCATTATGGTTAGGTTGAGATCTTAAATCCACCCAATTTCTTCTTACTTCCGTTCCACGCTCTGTACGTATAGTATAAGATCTTGGTGCTACTTGTGCTTGCACAATACCTTTCTGCACCCAAATACCTTTCTCGTGATCTCTGAGACGGACTTGGTCACCCGATTTTAGATCAGATAAGCTTTTTGTTCGTCTGTCATGGAACAGTTTCTGTTTCGCCTGTTGACGTTCCTTACTCAGTCTGACCAACGCTGAGTAATGTGTAATAAGCAGTTCATCATGTATCGGGAGATTTGCTCTAATCCTCCTTCCCATCAGCATTTGTGCAGGAGAAAGTCCATTCTGTAAAGGTGTACTGCGGTAGATTAAAAGACTTTTGTAGAAATCTTCTTTACCTTCTTGAGCTTTTTTCATGAGACTCTTTACAGTTTTTACTGAACTTTCCACCAACCCATTTGAGCGTGGATAGTGGGGACTTGACGTAGTATGGACTGCGTGAGGACTCAGTGGGTCGACTTGTTGTTTCGGTCTATACGTAAGACATAATTCACATGTAGCTGTAGTCTGTGCTATGTCTTGGTTCATTCTTGGCCAATACATAACTTCACGCGCTCTTTGCTTACATTTTTCTTCTCCTAAGTGGCCTTCATGTATCTTGCACAGCATAGTTTTTCTTAGTCGTGCAGGTATGACAAACCTATTGCCTTTGTAAATAATACCATCGACAACTGTAAGGTCACTGCGGTACATCCAATAATCATGGATAGACAGCGGGCACGCATGTTTTTCTGCTGGCCAACCTTTTAGAATGATATCTCTCAACACTTTCATTGTGTCATCTGTCTCAGTTTCTTTCATAATCTGTTCTTGTCTTGCAAGAGACACTGGTAGAGAAGCTATGATCAAATTAACATAGGCTTCTATCTTTTCATCCATCAGACTTTTGGAACCTTCACTTTTGTCCACAGCATGAGAAAGTGTATCAGCAATGTACATGTATTTGCCGGGACAGTACAGCAAGTGTACATCATATTTCTGTAGTCTGATAAGCAGTCGTTGAATTCTCATGGGACAGTCATGTAATGATTTAGTCATGATAGCTACCAATGGCTTGTGGTCAGTTTCCACTGTAAATGTTTGAGCATACACAAACTGATGAAATCGCTCACATGCATATGTGATCGCTAGAAGTTCTTTTTCTATCTGAGCATACCTTGTTTCAGCACATGTCAGTGCTCTTGATGCATAGATTACTGGTTGCCATGTATCCTCATGTTCTTGTAACAGCACTGAGCATAGGCCAAATTGCGAAGCATCTGCTGAAATTCTTATTCTTTGCGCAGGATCAAAGAATTTTAGCACTGGTTGCTCTGTAATGATCTGTTTCAAGTTTTGCCAACTTTCTTCTTGTTCATGTGACCACATCCACTCCTTATCTTTGTCCAACAACCATCTAAGAGAGACTGTTCATTCAGAGATTTGAGAAATAAACTTTCCTAAGTAAGTAATCATTCCTAGGAATCTTCTGACGTTGTCTTTGTTGTTAGGATGTTCCATGTTCACTATGGCTGATATTTTCCTTGGGTCTGGTTTTACACCTTGATCCGAGACCACATCGCCCATAAAGGTAAGTGTATTCACGCCAAATTCACATTTGTCCTTGTTTAGCTTTAGATTCACTTTCTTGACAAGTTCCATTACTTGTCTCAATCTAGAATCATGTTCTTCCTTTGTAGATCCCCAGACAATGTCATCCATCATTGTTTCAAAACCTGGAATATGTTCAAAAATCATGTGTATCTTTTTGTGATATACTTCTGGAGCAGACAATATTCCATATGGTAGTCGAAGAAATCTGTATCGACCTTCTGGTGTATTAAATGTACAAAGCTTTGAGCTGGCCTCATCTAGCTTCATTTGCCAGAATCCTGAAGATGCGTCCAATTTACTGAACCATTTTGCTCCCGCAAATTGCGACATGATTTCATCTCTGGTTGGTTGTTTGAAATGTTCTCATTTAATAGCTTTGTTTAAATCTCTGGGGTCTAGACATATTCTGAGTTGTCCGTTTTTCTTTTCAACAATTACTAAGGAGTTTACCCATTCAGTAGGCTCATCAACTTTCTGTATCACACCCAAGGCTTCCATGCGATTTAACTCTTGTTTCAGTTTTTCTCTCAGCGCAAATGGCACTTTTCTACAGGGGTGTATCACTGAAGAAACTTGTGTGTCTATATTTATTTTATGCTCTCCAGGCAAACAACCTAGACCTTCAAACAAGTCTCTGTATTCTGTAAACATCGATTTGCAGTCATCTTCTACTTGTGATGTCACCATAAAAACTTTCTTTAGCAAGCTTAGTTTCTCACAGGAACTTAATCCTAGAATCGGTTGCACATTTTTATCCACAATCAGTAGAGATGTTTTAAACTGTTGTCCCTAATATTTCAGTGTCACTAAGCATGTACCTTTCACAGGAATTTCCCCCCCAGTGTACCCCATAGCTTTAACTTTGGCTGGATGAATTTTAGGTTTTACTCTAAGAAATCTGTATCGACCTTCTGGTGTATTAAATGTACAAAGCTTTGAGCTGGCCTCATCTAGCTTCATTTGCGTCCAATTTACTGAACCATTTTGCTCCCGTGCTCTTTGTGTCACTAAGCATGTACCTTTCACAAGAATTTCCTCCCCAGTGTACCCTGTAACTTTAACTTTGGCTGGATGAATTTTAGGTTTTACTCTAAAAGTCTTATAGTTTTGAAATGATATTAAATTCACCTGCGCGCCAGTATCAAGCTTAAAGGGAATGACAATCTCGTTCACAGTTAAAGGGACAATCCATTCTTTCTTATCTGCACTGCAAAGTTCAATGCAATCCACAAAGAATTCCTCTGTTTAACAGCATGCACATTGGTTGTTTCCCTTTTGATTTTACAGCATTTGGCAAAGTGATTAAGTCTACCACATTTCATGCAGGTTTTACCATAAGCAGGGCACATTTTAGGATTGTGAGCATTTCCACATCTACTACACATTTCCTTGTAAGACTGTGGCTTAGACTGCTTCATTCTTGAGAATGGAGGTTTGCATGGCTCTGTTTTCTGCACTATATGGACATTAGCATCAACTTCCTTGTGTAACTTTTTGGCTTGAAATCTAGTTATTTCTGCAGATCTACACATAGTCACTGCCTTTCCTAGTGTTAGGTCTTGCTCTCTCAGCAGTCTCTCTCTGAGTCCATTATCAGGTATTCCACAGACAATACGATCTCTAATCAGTGAATCCTTTAAATCACCAAACTCACAGGTTTTACTGAGTGATTGCAGCTCTGTAACATACTGATCAAATCCATCTACAGACTTCTGATCACATGTGAAAAACGTATATCTTTCATATGTCACATTTTTCCTTGGCACAAAGTAATCTTCAAACTTTTGCATTATAGAAGATAGCACCATATTCTGCCCCTCAGCAAACTGAAAACAATTATAAATGTCCAGGACATCTTCTCCTATCACATGGAGGAAAATGGATGCCTTCATTTTGTCAGCCTCTGAATCAGCTCCACATGCAGCAAGATATATATTAAACCTTTGCTTAAATCTTTTCCAGTTTTCAGACAAGTTACCAGACATCAGCATGCCGGTTGGAGGAGCCAGTTTATCCATGGTTACTCACTGTTTGAAGAGAGGAGCACACGGCAGGCTTTGCAGACACTGAGTATCCCAGCCTTACAGACTTCTGCAAGATTTTTTCACACTCTGAGAGCACTAGCAGTCCAAGTTAAACTTTTTCTGACACCATGTTTTGTTCATGTTTGTAAATCCAGTCATCAGGACACAGAGACATGTGAGTTCACTGCTGTGCTGTTTATTCCCTCACCAATTCCAGGCACACTGCACACTGGACCACCCACTTCCCAGCATCCCCCTGGTCCTAGGGACCATCACTGAAGATTCAGGCTTACACAGATTAGTAAGGGAGTGTCTACAAATATTTAGCATTCTAATACACTAACATCACACAGGGCCCAGGGAAACGTGGATCCAAAGGCTGCAGACAGGGCCGGAATTAGCCTTGGGGGTGACAGGGGGGCCCAGATGGAAGGTGGGGGATGTATATTAGATTGTGCATACCTCCCACTATGACCCATTCCAGGAGGGACACAATGCTCTCTACCTGGACTTTCCACTTAATATATGATTGGCGTCACCTGTGTTGAACTATTTAATTGATAAGAAAGGTATTCATCACAGGTGATTGCAACCATAAATTAAGAAGGAAGTCCAGGTAGAGAGCATGTTGTCCCTCCTGGAATGGGTCATGGTGGGCGGTATAGATTGTGTATATTACATTTAAACCAGTGGTGTATATTAGTTTTTACTAGTGATGAGCGGGTTCGGATCCTCGGGATCCGAACCCGCCCGAACTTCACCCTTTTTTGCACGGGTCCGAGCAGACTCGGATCCTCCCGCCTTGCTCGGTTAACCCGAGCGCGCCCGAACATCATCATCCCGCGGTCGGATTCTCGCGAGATTCGGATTCTCTATAAAGCCGCGCGTCGCCGCCATTTTTCACTCGTGCATTGGAGATGATCGTGAGAGGACGTGGCTGGCGTCCTCTCAGTTTCTATGTTCAGTGGGCTGCAAATTGTGCTGCAAATATCTGTGCTCAGTGTGCTGCAAATATCTGTGCTCAGTGTGCTGCAAGTGCAAATATCTACGTTCTCTGCCTGAAAAACGCTCCATATCTGACTGTGCTCAGTGTGCTGCAAATATCTGTGCTCAGTGTGCTAATTGCTTTATTGTGGGGACTGGGGACCAGCAGTATTATATAGTAGGAGGACAGTGCAGAGTTTTGCTGACCAGTGACCACCAGTATTATACGTTCTCTGCCTGAAAAACGCTCCATATCTGTGCTCAGTGTGCTGCAAATATTTGTGCTCACACTGCTTTATTGTGGGGACTGGGGACCACCAGTATTATATAGGAGGAGTACAGTGCAGAGTTTTGCTGACCAGTGACCAGTGACCACCAGTATTATAAGTTCTCTGCCTGAAAAACGCTCCATATCTGTGCTCAGTGTGCTGCAAATATATGTGCTCACACTGCTTTATTGTGGGGACTGGGGACCACCAGTATTATATAGGAGGAGTACAGTGCAGAGTTTTGCTGACCAGTGACCACCAGTATTATACGTTCTCTGCCTGAAAAACGCTCCATATCTGTGCTGCATTGTAGTATATATAGTAGGAGTACAGTGCATAATTTTGCCGACCACCAGTATATAATATATAGCAGTACGGTACAGTAGGCCATTGCTCTACCTACCTCTGTGTCGTCAAGTATACTATCCATCCATAGGAATAGGGGTGTATATACAGCGCTAAAAAACTGGATATGGAAAAATAATAATAATCACAATTTATTATAAAAATTGTTGCAACAAGTAAACCATTGAATTCATATATATATATATATAATATATATATATATATAATATACATTTGTCTCCTCTGAATATGAACAAATTAAACTGGATATGGTTTTGTTTTGTTATTTATTAAGATGTTTGTAATGGATTCCAGCTGTCAACAATGGGCAATTAGCACAGCCTTTAAAAAGGGCACTCACACTATGGGCACATACACCTTGATAAAGCTGTGGATACAGCGAAACGCGTTGGTTTGGAGGAGCCGTGCACCACTGAATTATCAATTATACCCGGAACAAGCCAAGAAGTCCATCAGCAATTGGGAAACCCGCAGAAGTCCACAAAGGCGCCAGAGATCCAGCTTTGAATAGGACTGAATCTGGTTTGGAACCAAGCAATAAAGGTTCGCCTAACATTTTGGACTTTTAACTGCCAGCATTGAAAAGTGCACCCAGGACTGTGGCATAATTCCAGGGACCCTCATCAGTGCATCATGTCCGGCTTCCTCGTGTGGTAATACACCAAACAAACTTGCTGTGCTTGCCCTGATTGACACGTTTTTACAAAAATTATTTTATATATATATATATATATATATTTTTATATATATATATATATATATATATATGAATTCAATGGTTTACTTGTTGCAACAATTTTTATAATAAATTGTGATTATTATTATTTTTCCATATCCAGTTTTTTAGCGCTGTATATACACCCCTATTCCTATTGTTCCTTCAGGGACTAGCTATCCCTTTAAACAGCAGCTTAAAGGTCTAGCATATCCTCTTGACAGCGCCGGGCGAATTACCTTGGTATTTCGTTTTTTATACTATCCATCCATACCTGTGGTGCATTTCAGTTTTGCACAGTTTGCTGACCACCAGTATATAATATATAGCAGTACGGTACAGTAGGCAACTGCTCTACCTACCTCTGTGTTGTCAAGTATACTATCCATCCATACCTGTGGTGCATTTAAGTTGTGCGCAGTATATATATAGTAGTAGGACAGTGCATTGCCACTCCTAGATGGGCCAGGTGTTTGTGTCGGCCACTTAGGTCGCTTAGCTTAGTCACACAGCTACCTCATTGCACCTCTTTTTTTCTTTGCATCATGTGCTGTTTGGGGACTATTTTTTAAATCTGCCATTCTGTCTGACACTGCAGTGCCACTCCTAGATGGGCCAGGTGTTTGTGTCGGCCACTTGGGTCGCTTAGCTTAGTCACACAGCTACCTCATTGCGCCTTTTTTTTTTCTTTGCATCATGTGCTGTTTGGGGACTATTTTTTTGAAGTGCCATCCTGTCTGACACTGCAGTGCCACTCCTAGATGGGCCAGGTGTTTGTGTCGGCCACTTGGGACTTTGTGTCGGCCACTTGGGTCGCTTAGCTTAGTCACACAGCTACCTCATTGCGCCTCTTTTTTTCTTTGCATCATGTGCTGTTTGGGGACTATTTTTTTGAAGTGCCATCCTGTCTGACACTGCAGTGCCACTCCTAGATGGGCCAGGTGTTTGTGTCAGCCACTTGAGTCGCTTAGCTTAGTCACACAGCTACCTCATTGCACCTCTTTTTTTCTTTGCATCATGTGCTGTTTGGGGATTATTTTTTTGAAGTGCCATCCTGTCTGACACTGCAGTGGCACTCCTAGATGGGCCAGGTGTTTGTGTCGGCCACTTGTGTCGCTTAGCTTAGCCATCCAGCGACCTTGGTGCACCTCTTTTTTTCTTTGCATCATGTGCAGTTTGGGGACTATTTTTTAAATCTGCCATCCTATCTGACACTGCAGTGCCACTCCTAGATGGGCCAGGTGTTTGTGTCGGCCGCTTGGGTCGCTTAGCTTAGTCACACAGCTACCTCATTGTGCCTCTTTTTTTCTTTGCATCATGTGCTGTTTGGGGACTATTTTTTTGAAGTGCCATCCTGTCAGACACTGCAGTGCCACTCCTAGATGGGCCAGGTGTTTGTGTCGGCCACTTGGGTCTTTGTGTCGGCCACTTGGGTCGCTTAGCTTAGTCACACAGCTACCTCATTGCGCCTCTTTTTTTCTTTGCATCATGTGCTGTTTGGGGACTATTTTTTTGAAGTGCCATCCTGTCTGACACTGCAGTGCCACTCCTAGATGGGCCAGGTGTTTGTGTCAGCCACTTGGGTCGCTTAGCTTAGTCACACAGCTACCTCATTGCGCCTCTTTTTTTCTTTGCATCATGTGCTGTTTGGGGATTATTTTTTTGAAGTGCCATCCTGTCTGACACTGCAGTGGCACTCCTAGATGGGCCAGGTGTTTGTGTCGGCCACTTGTGTCGCTTAGCTTAGCCATCCAGCGACCTTGGTGCACCTCTTTTTTTCTTTGCATCATGTGCAGTTTGGGGACTATTTTTTAAATCTGCCATCCTATCTGACACTGCAGTGCCACTCCTAGATGGGCCAGGTGTTTGTGTCGGCCGCTTGGGTCGCTTAGCTTAGTCACACAGCTACCTCATTGTGCCTCTTTTTTTCTTTGCATCATGTGCTGTTTGGGGACTATTTTTTTGAAGTGCCATCCTGTCTGACACTGCAGTGCCACTCCTAGATGGGCCAGGTGTTTGTGTCGGCCACTTGGGTCTTTGTGTCGGCCACTTGGGTCGCTTAGCTTAGTCACACAGCTACCTCATTGCGCCTCTTTTTTTCTTTGCATCATGTGCTGTTTGGGGACTATTTTTTTGAAGTGCCATCCTGTCTGACACCGCAGTGCCACTCCTAGATGGGCCAGGTGTTTGTGTCAGCCACTTGGGTCGCTTAGCTTAGTCACACAGCTACCTCATTGCGCCTCTTTTTTTCTTTGCATCATGTGCTGTTTGGGGACTATTTTTTTGCAAGTGCCATCCTGTCTGACACTGCAGTGCCACTCCTAGATGGGCCAGGTGTTTGTGTCGGCTACTTGGGTCTTTGTGTCGGCCACTTGGGTCGCTTAGCTTAGTCACACAGCTACCTCATTGCGCCTCTTTTTTTCTTTGCATCATGTGCTGTTTGGGGATTATTTTTTTGAAGTGCCATCCTGTCTGACACTGCAGTGGCACTCCTAGATGGGCCAGGTGTTTGTGTCGGCCACTTGTGTCGCTTAGCTTAGCCATCCAGCGACCTTGGTGCACCTCTTTTTTTCTTTGCATCATGTGCAGTTTAGGGACTATTTTTTAAATCTGCCATCCTGTCTGACACTGCAGTGCCACTCCTAGATGGGCCAGGTGTTTGTGTCGGCCGCTTGGGTCGCTTAGCTTAGTCACACAGCTACCTCATTGTGCCTCTTTTTTTCTTTGCATCATGTGCTGTTTGGGGACTATTTTTTTGAAGTGCCATCCTGTCTGACACTGCAGTGCCACTCCTAGATGGGCCAGGTGTTTGTGTCGGCCACTTGGGTCTTTGTGTCGGCCACTTGGGTCGCTTAGCTTAGTCACACAGCTACCTCATTGCGCCTCTTTTTTTCTTTGCATCATATGCTGTTTAGGGACTATTTTTTTGAAGTGCCATCCTGTCTGACACTGCAGTGCCACTCCTAGATGGGCCAGGTGTTTGTGTCGGCCACTTGGGTCGCTTAGCTTAGCCATCCAGCGACCTCGGTGCAAATTTTAGGACTAAAAATAATATTGTGAGGTGTGAGGTGTTCAGAATAGACTGGAAATGAGTGGACATTATGGTTATTGAGGTTAATAATACTATGGGATCAAAATTACCCCCAAATTCTATGATTTAAGCTGTTTTTGAGGGTTTTTTGTAAAAAAACACCCGAATCCAAAACACACCCGAATCCGACAAAAAAATTTCAGGGAGGTTTTGCCAAAACGCGTCCGAATCCAAAACACGGCCGCGGAACCGAATCCAAAACCAAAACACAAAACCCGGAAAATTTCCGGTGCACATCACTAGTTTTTACTAATAGTTTAATAATGCCTGGGTACTCTTTATCGCTCCACCTAATAACTATTTTATAGACTTTTCTTGTAGTGGAACAAAGACAACAAAACCTTAAAATACACATAGAAAAATAAAATAATTTATCTTGTCACATGTACGAATAGCATCAGTCTCATTACTACTTACACACTGGGACAGGACTCAGGAGAACTCTCTGTGTGCGCCTCTATCTCTAGACCCAAATGGTTTAGCTGCATAACAGGTTACACAGGACTCAGACACCCAGGTGGGGAGGAGGAGAACCTGGGATCCCTGTGTCACTTACAGCTTTCCCCACCCTCCTATCTCTCCTCTGGTCAGAAAGCTCCATCGGTAGCTCATGAAACATGATATTCCTGTGTCTCTACCTGCACTGCACACTGTCCTGCTCACACTCTGGCTGCTGGTTCTGCTGCTGCTTAAAAGGGAAAGTCAGTGATGTCAGTGTGCACTGGGGAAGGGGGGGGGCTGACAAAGGGGGACCCGTGGGTACAGCATGCTCTGCATCCTCCCTTTAATCTCAATGGCTGCAGAGAATTTGCTTGTATTATAGTAATATACTTTTTGCTGTTTCTGTCTCCAGTTGCCATAACCGTATCCGGCGGAGACACCACCTGCAGGCGCTGGTGGGCCGGCGTAGGGTGACCAGTTATTCCGTTATATGTGACGGCAGCCGTACACATTGCGCCATCTTGTCTCCATCTCCCATCCACAGCTCCACGGAATAAGTTCTTTGCAAAGAAAAGTACCGTCACCTCACTGCTACAGAGCCCACAAGGTGACCTGGAACTATTCTGGCTTCTGACATTATGCACAAATGCCTGGTTCCACTGATATGGGAAACGTGCGATCATTGATTACGAGGAGGATCTTTACTGGACTCTCATTGGAGACCATAAAACTCTAATGCATTAAACTTGTAAACTTCTTGGTATTGGATACGGGAAATATATGATTCCAGCTTCCATTCATTTACCCAGGAGCTTTTCACACCATTAAACGCGGGGTCTGTATTTCAGTTTTATGATAAAGAGGTGAGTGAGGGAGCGCGTCAATACATCTAGACTGAGCATACATAAATCCATTCACTTCTGTCACGCCGAATGTATTTCCTGGAGGAAGAGCGGGATAAATCAAGGGTCACTCATGGCGACTTTATATTCCTACAGATCACTGCAGTATTAACGGCCAACGCTACGTTTACAAATCCTCCACTTCCTTATATCTACCAAGTTTATTTTGATCTTTGTTTTTCAAGTTACAGCTACCTTCCAGGAGCCGGAGGAGCCGGTCCTTGATGCATGGTAGGGGTGGGGACAGTTGTGCAGGCACGAAAGGGGAGGGGGTGGTCCTTAATGCATGGAACTGGAGGAAAGAGACCTGTAGCATGATGTTCTACAACAGAATAATACTCACCTGATCCTGAAGTCACTGACGGACATTGGGGTAAATTTACTAAGATGGGAGTTCTGTTTAAGATGGGATGTTGTCCATAGCAACCAATCATATTCCAGGTATTATCTTCTAGAAGGTGCTAGACAAATGAAAAGTAGAATCTAATTCGTTGCTATAGGCAACATCCCATCTTAAATAGAACTCCCATCTTAGTAAATTTACTCCCTTGTCTTGTGGGACCTATCTAGGAAGAGGTCAGTGTCCGTTGCGGTAAGTACGGGCCGCTTCCTGGCTGTAGCCAGCTTGACTCTTTAAAGATAAACGATAAGCAAATCAGCAGCCAGCCTTTTGATTTTGGCGCTGCTCACAAGCCAATCATGGCTCGAGCTGAGCAGGTTCATCAACGCTGCCACGCCCCCTCGCTGATATTAGCCAATGCGAGTAGGGATTGGAAGCTGCAGAAAGAGTTTGGTGGCAGAGAGGGAGCCGAGAAGAGACAACGCAGATGGGAATAAAGACTCAGTAGGGAGGAAAGAAGAGAGAAGATGGAAGAGTAGAAGAGAACGGTGGCGATCACAAGGAGAAGAGATCCGGCAGAGAAGAAAAGGAGATACTGGCCAGGATGAGTCATCTTCAGAAGGTCTAAGAAGATGGGGCCAGTGTTGATACTTGCCCTCTTCTGCCTGGGTGAAGCCTGCACCATTCACGTTTACAAGTCCGAGCTGGTGCAGTATTGTGCCCATCTGTACCCAATGTAGTTGGCCAGTACTGGTGATGTACCAGTAGGGCACTTGTATGTACTAGCCACTGGCCACCAATATCGCTGAGCATTAGGCCCATGCCACAAGTAAGTGATGCACTCCTGGGTATAAGGCCATATGTATAATGGATGAAGGGTGTATATGGATCCGGGGGGGGATTACACTGCATACCATATCGCCCTCTCGCAATATGTTACATTGGGCTGTAGACCACCAGGTTATAATTACAGGTCCTGCTACTATGGCCGAGTCCATTTTCCTGCTAGCCAGGCATACAGGCATATGATTGTAAGCTTGCGAGCAGGGCCTTCCTACCTCTATGACTGTTATCACCCAGTTTGTTATTGTTATTTCAAATTGTAAAGCGCAACGGAATTTGCTGCGCTATATAAGAAACTGTTAATAAATAATAAATAATATGATGTAGGGAGAAGGAGGGGAAGGCAAGGTCATAGCTACCATAGGTCACAGTGCAGGGAGCGTAGCTGCTATGGGGCCCAAAGAAGGGCCACCTTCCCTGTCACAGTTACATGTGTTATATACAGGGTGTAGCTACCATAGGTCACAGTGCAGGGAGCGTAGCTGCTATGGGGCCCAAAGAGGGGCCACCTTCCCTGTCACAGTTACATGTGTTATATACAGGGTGTAGCTACCATAGGTGCAGGGAGTGCAGCTGCTATGGGGCCAGAGCTGAGAGGGGCCACCTTACCTGTCACAGTTACATGTGTTATATACAGGGTGTAGCTACCATAGGTGCAGGGGGTGAAGCTGCTATGGGGCCCAGAGCTGAGAGGGACCACCTTCCCTGTCACAGTTACATGTGTTATATACAGGGTGTAGCTACCATAGGGGTAGGCAGTGCAGCTGCTATGGGGCCAGAGCTGAGAGGGGCCACCTTCCCTGTCACAGTTACATGTGTTATATACAGGGTGTAGCTACCATAGGGGTAGGCAGTGCAGCTGCTATGGGGCCAGAGCTGAGAGGGGCCACCTTCCCTGTCACAGTTACATGTGTTATATACAGGGTGTAGCTACCATAGGTGCAGGGAGTGCAGCTGCTATGGGCCCAGAGCTGAGAGGGGCCATCTTCCCTGTCACAGTTACATGTGTTATATACAGGGTGTAGCTACCATAGGTGCAGGGAGTGCAGCTGCTCTAGGGACAGAGCTGAGAGGGCCACCTTCCCTGTCACAGTTACATGTGTTATATACAGGGTGTAGCTACCATAGGTGCAGGGAGTGCAGCTGCTATGGGGCCAGAGCTGAGAGGGGCCACCTTCCCTGTCACAGTTACATGTGTTATATACAGGGTGTAGCTACCATAGGTGCAGGGAGTGCAGCTGCTATGGGGCCAGAGCTGAGAGGGGCCACCTTCCCTGTCACAGTTACATGTGTTATATACAGGGTGTAGCTACCATAGGTGCAGGGAGTGCAGCTGCTCTAGGGACAGAGCTGAGAGGGCCACCTTCCCTGTCACAGGTACATGTGTTATATACAGGGTGTAGCTACCATAGGTGCAGGGAGTGCAGCCGCTATGGGGCCCAGAACTGAGAGGGGCCACTTCCCTGTCACAGTTACATGTGTTATATACAGGGTGTAGCTACCATAGGTGCAGGGAGTGCAGCTGCTATGGGGCCCAGAGCAGAGAGTGGCCACCTTCCATGTCACAGTTACATGTGTTATATACAGGGTGTAGCTACCATAGGTGCAGGGAGTGCAGCTGCTATGGTGCCAGAGCTGAGAGGGGCCACCTTCCCTGTCACAGTTACATGTGTTATATACAGGGTGTAGCTACCATAGGTGCAGGGAGTGTAGCTGCTATGGGGCCCAGAGCTGAGAGGGGCCACTTCCCTGTCACAGTTACATGTGTTATATACAGGGTGTAGCTACCATAGGTGCAGGGAGTGCAGCTGCTATGGGGCCAGAGCTGAGAGGGGCCACCTTCCCTGTCACAGTTACATGTGTTATATACAGGGGGTAGCTACCATAGGTGCAGGGAGTGCAGCTGCTATGGGGCCAGAGCTGAGAGGGGCCACCTTCCCTGTCACAGTTACATGTATTATATACAGGGTGTAGCTACCATAGGTGCAGGGAGTGCAGCTGCTATGGGGCCAGAGCTGAGAGGGGCCACCTTCCCTGTCACAGTTACATGTGTTATATACAGGGGTGTAGCTACCATAGGTGCAGGGAGTGCAGCTGCTATGGGGCCAGAGCTGAGAGGGGCCACCTTCCCTGTCACAGTTACATGTGTTATATACAGGGTGTAGCTACCATAGGTGCAGGGTGTGCAGCTGCTATGGGGCCCAGAGCTGAGAGGGGCCACCTTCCCTGTCACAGTTACATGTGTTATATACAGGGTGTAGCTACCATAGGTGCAGGGAGTGCATCTGCTATGGGAGCCAGAGCTGAGAGGGGCCAACCTTCCCTGTCACAGTTACATGTGTTATATACAGGGGTGTAGCTACCATAGGTGCAGGGAGTGCAGCTGCTATGGGACCAGAGCGGAGAGGGGCCACCTTCCCTGTCACGGTTACATGTGTTATATAGAGGGTGTAGCTACCATAGGTGCAGACAATGCAGCTGCTATGGGGTCCAGAGCTGAGAGGGGCCACCTTCCCTGTCACAGTTACATGTGTTATATACAGAGTATAGCTACCATAGGTGCAGGGAATGCAGCTGCTATGGGTCACAGAGCTGAGAGGGGCCACCTTCACTGTCACAGCTACATATGTTATATAGAGGGTGTAGCTACCATAGGTGCAGCTGCTATGGGGCCCAGAGCTGAGAGGGCCCACCTTCCCTGTCACAGTTACATGTGTTATATACAGGGTGTAGCTCCCATAGGTGCAAGGAGTGCAGCTGCTATGGGGCCCAGAGCGGAGTGGAGCCATCTTCCCTTTCACAGTTATATGTGTTATATACAGGGTGTAGCTACCATAGGTGCAGGGAGTGCAGCTGCTATGGGGCCAAAGGGCATTATATTGTTACATAATATGAACAGGGGGCACTGTAAAGTGGCATAATATGAACTGAAGGCACTGTAATATGGCATAACATGCACTGGGGGCACTGTTGTAATGTGGCATAACATGAACTGGAGGGCACTGTAATGTGGCATAATATGAACTGGGGCACTCTGTAATGTAACATAATATGAAGTGGGGCACTGTAATGTGGCATAATATGAACTGGGGCACTGTAATGTGGCATAATATGCACTGGGGGCACTGTAATGTGGCATAATATGAACTGGGGCACTGTAATGTGGCATAATATGCACTGGGGGCACTGGAATGTGGCATAATATGAACTGGGGCACTGTAATGTGGCATAATATGATCTATGGGTACTGTAATGTGGCATAATATGAACTGGGGGCACTGTAATGTGGCATAATATGAACTGGATGCACTGTAATGTGGCATAATATGCACTGGGGCACTGTAATGTGGCATAATATGCACTGGGGCACTGTAAAGTGGCATAACATGAACTAGAGGGCACTGTAATGTGGCATAATATGAACTGGGGCACTGTAAATGTGGCATAATATGCACTGGGGGCACTGTAAAGTGGCATAATATGAACCGGAGGCACTGTAATGTGGCATAACATGCACTGGGGCACTGTAAATTGGCATAATATGAACTGGGGCACTGTAATGTGGCATAACATGAACTGGGGCACTGTAATGTAACATAATATGAACTGGGGCACTGTAATGTGGCATAATATGAACTGGAGGCATTGTAATGTGGCATAATGTGAACTGGAGGCACTGTAATGTGGCATAATATGAACTGGAGGCACTGTAATGTGGCATAATATGAACTGGAGGCACTGTAATGTAACATAATATGAACTGGGGCACTGTAATGTGGCATAATATGAACTGGAGGCACTGTAATGTGGCATAATATGAACTGGGGGCACTGTAATGTGGCATAATATGAACTGTAGGCACTGTAATGTGGCATAATATGAACTGGGGGCACTGTAATGTGGCATAATATGAACTGGAGGCACTGTAATGTGGCATAATATGAACTGGGGGCACTGCAATGTAACATAATATGAACTGGGGGCACTGTAATGTGGCATAATATGAACTGGGGGCACTGTAATGTGGCATAATATGAACTGGAGGCACTGTAATGTGGCATAATATGAGCTGGGACACTGTAATGTGGCATAATATGCACTGGGACACTGTAATGTGGCATAATATGAACTGGGGCACTGTAATGTGGCATAATATGAACTATGGGTACTGTAATGTGGCATAATATGAACTGGGCACTGTAAAGTAGCATATTATGAACTGGGGGCACTGTAATGTGGCATAATATGAACTGGAGGCACTGGCATAATATGAACTGGAGGTACTGTAATGTGGCATAATATGAACTGGGGGCACTGTAATGTGGTATAATATGAACTGGGGGCACTGTAATGTGGCATAATATGAACTGGGGGCACTGTAATGTGGCATAATATGAACTGGAGGCACTGTAATGTGGCATAATATGAACTGGGGGCACTGTAATGTGGCATAATATGAACTGGGGGCACTGTAATGTAACATAATATGAACTGGGGGCACTGTAATGTGGCATAATATGAACTGGGGGCACTGTAATGTGGCATAATATGAACTGGGGGCACTGTAATGTGGCATAATATGAACTATGGGTACTGTAATGTGGCATAATATGAACTGGGCACTGTAATGTGGCATAATATGAACTGGAGGCACTGTAATGTGGCATTATATGAACTGGAGGCACTGTAATGTGGCATAATATGAACTGGAGGCACTGTAATGTGGCATAATATGAACTGGGGGCACTGCAATGTAACATAATATGAACTGGGGGCACTGTAATGTGGCATAATATGAACTGGGGGCACTGTAATGTGGCATAATATGAACTGGAGGCACTGTAATGTGGCATAATATGAACTGGGACACTGTAATGTGGCATAATATGCAGTGGGACACTGTAATGTGGCATAATATGAACTGGGGCACTGTAATGTGGCATAATATGAACTATGGGTACTGTAATGTGGCATAATATGAACTGGGCACTGTAAAGTAGCATATTATGAACTGGGGGCACTGTAATGTGGCATAATATGAACTGGAGGCACTGGCATAATATGAACTGGAGGTACTGTAATGTGGCATAATATGAACTGGGGGCACTGTAATGTGGCATAATATGAACTGGAGGCACTGTAATGTGGCATAATATGAACTGGGGGCACTGTAATGTAACATAATATGAACTGGGGGCACTGTAATGTGGCATAATATGAACTGGGGGCACTGTAATGTGGCATAATATGAACTGGGGGCACTGTAATGTGGCATAATATGAACTATGGGTACTGTAATGTGGTATAATATGAACTGGGCACTGTAATGTGGCATAATATGAACTGGGGGCACTGTAATGTGGCATAATATGAACTGGAGGCACTGTAATGTGGCATTATATGAACTGTAGGTACTGTAATGTGGCATAATATGAACTGGAGGTACTGTAATGTGGCATAATATGAACTGGGGGCACTGTAATGTGGCATAATATGAACTGGAGGCACTGTAATGTGGCATAATATGAACTGGAGGCACTGTAATGTGGCATATGAACTGGGGGCACTGTAATGTGGCATAATATGAACTGGAGGCACTGTAATGTGGCATAATATGAACTGGAGGCACTGTAATGTGGCATAATATGAACTATGGGTACTGTAATGTGGCATAATATGAACTGGGCACTGTAATGTGGCATAATATGAACTGGAGGCACTGTAATGTGGCATTATATGAACTGGGGGCACTGTAATGTAACATAATATGAAATGGGGCACTGTAATGTGGCATAATGTGAACTGGAGGCACTGTAATGTGGCATAATATGAACTGGGGGCTCTGTAATGTGGCATAATATGAACTGGAGGCACTGTAATGTGGCATAATATGAACTGGGGGCACTGCAATGTTACATAATATGAACTGGGGGCACTGTAATGTGGCATAATATGAACTGGGGGCACTGTAATGTGGCATAATATGAACTGGGACACTGTAATGTGGCATAATATGCACTGGGACACTGTAATGTGGCATAATATGAACTGGGGCACTGTAATGTGGCATAATATGAACTATGGGCACTGTAATGTGGCATAATATGAACTGGGCACTGTAAAGTAGCATATTATGAACTGGGGGCACTGTAATGTGGCATAACATGAACTGGAGGCACTGGCATAATATGAACTGGAGGTACTGTAATGTGGCATAATATGAACTGGGGGCAATGTAATGTGGCATAATATGAACTGGAGGCACTGTAATGTGGCATAATATGAACTGGAGGCACTGTAATGTGGCATAATATGAACTGGGGGCACTGTAATGTAACATAATATGAACTGGGGGCACTGTAATGTAACATAATATGAACTGGGGGCACTGTAATGTGGCATAATATGAACTGGGGGCACTGTAATGTGGCATAATATGAACTGGGGGCACTGTAATGTGGCATAATATGAATTGGAGGCACTGTAATGTGGCATAATATGAACTGGAGGCACTGTAATGTGGCGTAATATGAACTGGAGGCACTGTAATGTGGCATAATATGAACTGGGGGCACTGTAATGTGGCATAATATGAACTGGAGGCACTGTAATATGGCATAATATGAGGTGGAGGCACTGCAAAGTGGCATAATATGAACTGGGGGTACTGTAATGTTGCAGAATATGAGGTGGAGGCACTATAGCTGGCATAATATGAACTGGAGGCTCTATAGTAGGGGTGGGCAACATGCGGCCTGCGGGGCAGATGCAGGCCGCGAACCGATCCGACTGGCTGAGCCGCTTGTCATTGCGCTACAGCAGCTCCAAGACGCGGCTCCGCTGAGGAAATCCCGGAAACGACACAGGTGCTGCTGACCGGGATTTACCCCTACCTCTGTGTATATGACACCCTGTACCCCCACCTGTGTATATGACTCTGTACCCCTACCTCTGTGTATATGACACCCTGTACCCCTACCTCTGTGTATATGACACCCTGTACCCCTACCTCAGTGTATATGACACCCTGTACCCCTACCTCAGTGTATATGACACCCTGTACCACCTACCTCAGTGTATATGACACCCCGTACCCCTACCTCAGTGTATATGACACCCCGTACCCCTACCTCAGTGTATATGACACCCTGTACCCCTACCTCAGTGTATATGACACCCTGTACCCCTACCTCAGTGTATATGACACCCTGTACCCCTACCTGTGTATATGACACCCTGTACCCCTACCTGTGTATATGACACCCTGTACCCCTACCTCTGTGTATGACACTCTGTACCCCTACCTCTGTGTATATGACACCCTGTACCCCTACCTCAGTGTATATGACACCCTGTATCCCTACCTCAGTGTATATGACACCCTGTACCCCTACCTGTGTATATGACACCCTGTACCCCTACCTCTGTGTATGACACTCTGTACCCCTACCTCTGTGTATATGACACCCTGTACCCCTACCTCTGTGTATATGACTCTGTACCCCTACCTCTGTGTATATGACACCCTGTACCCCTACCTGTGTATATGACACCCTGTACCACCTACCTCAGTGTATATGACACCCTGTACCCCCACCTCTGTGTATATGACTCTGTACCCCTACCTCTGTGTATATGACACCCTGTACCCCTACCTGTGTATATGACACCCTGTACCACCTACCTCAGTGTATATGACACCCCGTACCCCTACCTCAGTGTATATGACACCCTGTACCCCTACCTCTGTGTATGAAACTCTGTACCCCTACCTCTGTGTATATGACACCCTCTGTACCCCTACCTCTGTGTATATGACTCTGTACCCCTACCTCTGTGTATATGACACCCCGTACCCCTACCTCTGTGTATATGACACCCTCTGTACCCCTACCTCTGTGTATATGACTCTGTACCCCTACCTCTGTGTATATGACACCCCGTACCCCAACCTCTGTGTATATGACACCCCGTACCCCTACCTCAGTGTATATGACACCCTGTACCCCTACCTCTGTGTATATGACACCTTGTATCCCTACCTCAGTGTGTATGACACCCTGTACCCCTGCCTCTGTGTGTATGACACCCTGTACCCCTACCTCAGTGTATATGACACCCTGTACCCCTACCTCTGTGTATATGACACCCTGTACCCCTACCTCTGTGTATATGACACCCTGTATCCCTACCTCAGTGTGTATGACACCCTGTACCCCTGCCTGTGTGTATGACACCCTGTACCCCTGCCTCTGTGTATGTAACACCCTGTACCTCTACCTCTGTGTATATGACACCCTGTACCCCTACCTCAGTGTGTATGGCACCCTGTACCCCTACCTCAGTGTATATAATACCCTGTACCCCTACCTCAGTGTGTATGACACTCTGTACCCCTACCTCTGTGTATATGACACTCTGTACCCCTACCTCAATGTATGACACCCTGTACCCCTACTTCTGTGTATATGACACCCTGTACCCCTACCTCAGTGTATATGACACCCTGTACCCCTACCTCAGTGTGTGACACCCTGTACCCCTACCTCAGTGTATATGACACCCTGTACCCCTACCTCTGTGTATGACACCCTGTACCCCTACCTCAATGTATATTACACCCTGTACCCCTACCTCAGTGTATATGACACCCTGTAACTCTACCTCAGTGTATGACACCCTGTACCCCTACCTCAGTGTATATGACACCCTGTACCACCTACCTCAGTGTATATGACACCCTGTAACTCTACCTCAGTGTATGACACCCTGTACCCCTACCTCAGTGTATATGACACCCTGTACCCCTACCTCAGTGTATATGACACCCTGTACCCCTACCTCAGTGTATATGACACCCTGTACCACCTACCTCAGTGTATATGACACCCTGTACCCCTACCTGTGTATATGACACCCTGTACCCCTACCTCAGAGTATATAACACCCTCTAACTCTACCTCTGTGTATATGACACCCTGTACCCCTACCTCTGTGTATATGACACCCTGTACCCCTACCTCAGTGTGTATGACACCCTGTACCCCTGCCTCTGTGTATATGACACCCTGTACCCCTACCTCAGTGTGTATGACACCCTGTACCCCTACCTCTGTGTATATGACACCCTGTACCCCTACCTCAGTGTATATGACACACTGTACCCCTCCCTCAGTGTATATGACACCCTGTACCCGTACCTCAATGTATGACACCCTGTACCCCTACCTCTGTGTATATGACACCCTGTACCCCTACCTCAGTGTATATGACACCCTGTACCCCTACCTCAGTGTATATGACACCCTGTACCCCTACCTCAGTGTATATGACACCCTATACCCCTACCTCAGTGTATATGACATCCTGTACCCCTACCTCAGTGTATATGACACCCTGTACCCCTACCTCTGTGTATATGACACCCTGTACCCCTACCTCAGTGTATATGACACCCTGTACCCCTACCTCAGTGTATATGACACCCTGTACCACCTACCTCAATGTATATGACAACCTGTACCCCTACCTCAATGTATATGACAACCTGTACCCCTACCTCAATGTATGACAACCTGTACCCCTACCTCAATGTATATGGCACCCTGTACCCCTACCTCAGTGTATATGACACCCTGTACCACCTACCTCAATGTATATGACACCCTGTACCCCTACCTCAATGTATATGACACCCTGTACCCCTACCTCAATGTATATGACACCCTGTACCCCTACCTCAATGTATATGACACCCTGTACCCCTACCTCAGTGTATATGACACCCTGTACCCATACCTCAATGTATATGACACCCTGTACCCGTACCTCAGTGTATATGACACCCTGTACCCCTACCTCAATGTATGACATCCTGTACCCCTACCTCAATGTATGACACCCTGTACCCCTACCTCAGTGTATATGACACCCTGTACCCCTACCTCAGTGTATATGACACCCTGTACCCCTACCTCAATGTACATGACAACCTGTACCCCTACCTCTGTGTATATGACACCCTGTACCCCTACCTCAGTGTATATGACACCCTGTACCCCTACCTCTGTGTATATGACAACCTGTACTCCTACCTCAGTGTATATGACACCCTGTACCCCTACCTCAATGTATATGACAACCTGTACCCCTACCTCTGTGTATGACACCCTGTACCCCTACCTCTATGTATATGACACCCTGTAACTCTACCTCAGTGTATATGACACCCTGTACCCCTACCTCAGTGTATGACACCCTGTACCCCTACCTCTGTGTATGACACCCTGTACCCCTACCTCAGTGTATATGACACCCTGTAACTCTACCTCAGTGTATGACACCCTGTACCCCTACCTCGGTGTATATGACACCCTGTACCACCTACCTCAGTGTATATGACACCCTGTACCCCTACCTGTGTATATGACACCCTGTACCCCTACCTCAGAGTATATAACACCCTCTAACTCTACCTCTGTGTATATGACACCCTGTACCCCTACCTCTGTGTATATGACACACTGTACCCCTACCTCAGTGTGTATGACACCCTGTCCCCCTACCTCTGTGTATATGACACCCTGTACCCCTACCTCAGTGCATATGACACCCTGTACCCCTACCTCAGTGTATATGACACCCTGTACCCCTACCTCTGTGTATATGACACCCTGTACCCCTACCTCAATGTATATGACACCCTGTACCCCTACCTCAGTGTATATGACACCCTGTACCTCTACCTCAGTGTATATGACACCCTGTACCCCTACCTCAATGTATATGACAACCTGTACCCCTACCTCAATGTATATGACAACCTGTACCCCTACCTCAATGTATATGCACCATGTACCCCTACCTCAATGTATATGACAACCTGTACCTCTACCTCAATGTATATGACACCCTGTACCCCTACCTCAGTGTATATGACAACCTGTACCTCTACCTCAATGTATATGACACCCTGTACCCGTACCTCAGTGTATATGACACCATGTACCCGTACCTCAGTGTATATGACACCCTGTACCACCTACCTCAATGTACATGACAACCTGTACCCCTACCTCAATGTATATGACAACCTGTACCCCTACCTCTGTGTATGACACCCTGTACCCCTACCTCAGTGTATATGACACCCTGTACCCCTACCTCAGTGTATATGACACCCTGTAACTCTACCTCAGTGTATGACACCCTGTACCCCTACCTCAGTGTATATGACACCCTGTACCCCTACCTGTGTATATGACACCCTGTACCCCTACCTCAGAGTATATAACACCCTCTAACTCTACCTCTGTGTATATGATACCCTGTACCCCTACCTCTGTGTATATGACACCCTGTACCCCTACCTCAGTGTATATGACACCCTGTACCCCTACCTCAGTGTATATGACACCCTGTACCCCTACCTCAGTGTATATGACACCCTGTACCCCTACCTCTGTGTATATGACACCCTGTACCCCTACCTCAGTGTATATGACACCCTGTAACTCTACCTCAGTGTATGACACCCTGTACCCCTACCTCAGTGTATATGACACCCTGTACCCCTACCTGTGTATATGACACCCTGTACCCCTACCTCAGAGTATATAACACCCTCTAACTCTACCTCTGTGTATATGACACCCTGTACCCCTACCTCTGTGTATATGACACCCTGTACCCCTACCTCAGTGTATATGACACCCTGTACCCCTACCTCTGTGTATATGACACCCTGTACCCCTACCTCAGTGTATATGACACACTGTACCCCTACCTCAGTGTGTATGACACCCTGTACCCCTACCTCAGTGTATATGACACCCTGTACCCCTACCTCTGTGTATATGACACCCTGTACCCCTACCTCTGTGTATATGACACCCTGTACCCCTGCCTCTGTGTGTATGACACCCTGTACCCCTACCTCTGTGTATATGACACCCTGTACCCCTACCTCTGTGTATATGACACCCTGTACCCCTACCTATGTGTATATGACACCCTGTACCCCTACCTCTGTGTATATGACACCCTGTACCCCTGCCTCAGTGTATATGACACCCTGTACCCCTACCTCTGTGTATATGACACCCTGTACCCCTGCCTCTGTGTATATGACACCCTGTACCACCTACCTCAATGTATGACACCCTGTACCCCTACCTCTGTGTATATGACACCCTGTACCTCTACCTCTGTGTATATGACACCCTGTACCACCTACCTCAGTGTATATGACACCCTGTACCCCTACCTCTGTGTATATGACACCCTGTACCCCTACCTCAACGTATGACACCCTGTACCCCTACTTCTGTGTATATGACACCCTGTATCCCTACCTCAGTGTATATGACACCCTGTACCCCTACCTCAGTGTATATGACACCCTGTACCCCTACCTCAGTGTATATGACACCCTGTATCCCTACCTCAGTGTATATGACACCCTGTACCCCTACCTCAGTGTATATGACACCCTGTATCCCTACCTCAGTGTATATGACACCCTGTACCCCTACCTCAATGTATATGACAACCTGTACCCCTACCTCAATGTATATGACAACCTGTACCCCTACCTCAATGTATGACAACCTGTACCCCTACTTCTGTGTATATGACACCCTGTACCCCTACCTCAATGTATATGACAACCTGTACCCCTACCTCAATGTATGACAACCTGTACCCCTACCTCAATGTATATGGCACCATGTACCCCTACCTCAGTGTATATGACACCCTGTACCCCTACCTCTGTGTATATGACACCCTGTACCCCTACCTCTGTGTATATGACACCCTGTATCCCTACCTCAGTGTATATGACACCCTGTACCCCTACCTCA
Organism: Pseudophryne corroboree; assembly: GCF_028390025.1. Lineage (NCBI taxonomy): Eukaryota > Metazoa > Chordata > Amphibia > Anura > Myobatrachidae > Pseudophryne > Pseudophryne corroboree. The sequence continues at coordinate 831,258,910 of NC_086449.1, read as the reverse complement.
GTGTATATGACACCCTGTACCCCTACCTCAGTGTATATGACACCCTGTATCCCTACCTCAATGTATATGACACCCTGTACCCCTACCTCAGTGTATATGACACCCTGTATCCCTACCTCAGTGTATATGACACCCTGTACCCCTACCTCAGTGTATATGACACCCTGTACCCCTACCTCAGTGTATATGACACCATGTACCCCTACCTCAGTGTATATGACACCCTGTATCCCTACCTCAGTGTATATGACACCCTGTACCCCTACCTCAGTGTATATGACACCCTGTACCCCTACCTCTGTGTATATGACACCATGTACCCCTACCTCAATGTATATGACACCCTGTACCCCTACCTCAATGTATATGACAACCTGTACCCCTACCTCAATGTATATGACAACCTGTACCCCTACCTCAATGTATATGGCACCATGTACCCCTATCTCAATGTATATGGCACCCTGAACCCCTACCTTTCTGACATTTTTGACAGTGTACACCCCCTGACGCTTTGTGTGACACCCTGTACCCACCTACACCTGTGTGTGTGTTTTTGTTATACCTTGTACCTGTGTGTGTTCAGGGAGAGGGGAGCTGGCAACTTGTCCACGGAGGGAGGGGATATTTTGTGTGCGGCCGTCGAATATTCACTGGAATGTGTTAAGTGGCCCCCCAGCTGCAATAATTGCCCACCCCTGCTCTATAGTATATTGCTGGCACAATATGAACTGGGGACACTGTATGTCATAATGTGAATTTGAACTAGGGCACTACTATGGGACAGAAAAGGAACTAGGGCACTACTATGGGACAGAAAAGGAACTAGGGCACTACTATGGTGCAGAAAAGGAACTAGGGCACTACTATGGTGCAGAAAAGGAACTAGGGCACTATTATGGTGCAGAAAAAGAACTAGGGCACTACTATGGGGCAGAAAAGGAACTAGGGCACTACTATGGGGCAGAAAAGGAACTAGGGCACTACTATGGGGCAGAAAAGGAACTAGGGCACTACTATGGGGCAGAAAAGGAACTAGGGCACTACTATGGGGCAGAAAAGGAACTAGGGCACTACTATGGTGCAGAAAAGGAACTAGGGCACTACTATGGTGCAGAAAAGGAACTAGGGCACTATTATGGTGCAGAAAAGGAACTAGGGCACTATTATGGGGCAGAAAAGGAAATAGGGTACTATTATGGTGCAGAAAAGGAACTAGGGTACTATTATGGTGCAGAAAAGGAACTAGGGCACTACTATGGGGCAGAAAAGGAACTAGGGCACTACTATGGGGCAGAAAAGGAACTAGGGCACTACTATGGGGCAGAAAAGGAACTAGGGTACTATTATGGGGCAGAAAAGGAACTAGGGTACTATTATGGGGCAGAAAAGGAACTAGGGTACTATTATGGGGCAGAAAAGGAACTAGGGCACTACTATGGTGCAGAAAAGGAACTAGGCCCAAAAAGTTCTGGCTATGCCCCGTGGGGAAGGGAGTAGCCTTACCAGCTGCCCAGCATCAGCAAGCCAGGGGTAATTTCCTGCCACCCTACATTGGTAGGTTCCGAAGAATCGGTGCCCCTGGAAAGTCAGGCTGTTTGTGTGTGCCCACCTGTTGTGTTGTGTGTAATCATCTGTTGTGTATATGTGTACTCACCGCACAATACACACCTCTCATACGCATGAGCAGTGAAAAAAGATCCGCAAACAGCGTGCACCTCCCACTCTACAAGGAGCCCCAGTATTTGATTTATCCCCCTGCAGAAAGATGACACCGCGCACTAGGCGGAGGCGACTGATCGTCAATAAACCCGCCGCCAACACGCTGACACGGGAGGCTGCTGACATTGAGTAAATCCCAGTTATTAGCAGTTACTTTAAGCATAATAAAAATGTTGAAATTGAGCAATTTCTGTCTGAAACACAAATGAGGCGACAATTATAGGATCTGTGATCGCCCCGCGCCGCGTCGTGTCGCCATGTATTCCCGGCTCTGCTAAATAACATCCTCAGTGAGGAATCAGTTCTGACGAGTGACCCCGGGGTAATAAATTGCTTCGAGGGGTCACAAACCTTTATACCGGAGTAATCTTTTTATAGAGCGACCCCACTCCCGCATAATTCACTCATATCTGGGACAGACGCGTTTCTCAGATGACAATGTATAAATATGTATACGGCCTCTGGGCGGTTATCTGTCCACATTGCTCTTTTATCCTGTGTAATTAAAATGACTTCAATTCTAACACATCTTTCTGACGGAGGAAGCGAGCGTTCCTTTTACAGGAGAACGCGAGGAGCTAATGCACAAAGGGAGCTGGATTGTGAATCACAGCCACGCCGCGTTCTGTCTCTGATTGTTACGGTGTAATGTCGGCGACGCATCTCCCCCGAGGCCCTGACCTTTCACAGCGGGGTCAGACGCGTGTCGCCGCGTATTCCGCCGTTTTCTAACTTTCAGAAGATAAACTGCAAAGTGTGGGATGCAGCAGGACGGGGGTAGGCAACTTGTAGCACTCCAGCTACTGTGGAACTACACCTCCCAGCATGCCCGACATATATATACATGTGCTATGACTTGCGCGGCCTTCCAGGTTATTAAATACAGGGGCTCACATAATTTTCCCTTTATATGGTGCATTCACTGAGGACATTAAAACGCATCACTGCTGTGTGTTCCTACTAGTGTAAGCTGGCTGCGTTTGTTTTGTGGTGAATTGTCATAGGGTGAATGGGAGGGGAGTGGGAGGCTGCTCCGCCCGCTGTTTTTCCATCCAAGGCCGCAACCGTCCCAATTAGTAGCAGTGCTTGTACCTGCCTCATGGTGGGCACATGAGATACAGTACTGTACATCAGAGACTGGCTTCCCCGTACACACGCCTCCAGCACGGGACTCTGGCTACACGCCCATGACACGACCGCAAGACAGAACCGTTCTGTGCGATCGCATTGTTTTACGCAAAGAGAGATCCAGCCAAAACCCTTCTGGCAGATACAAAGCACAAAAATAATGTAAATTTGCATCTGCGCCATACTTCCTACTCTTCCGCAAGTTGCAGGAGACTAACGATTTTTCAGGTAGTCAACCACACTCCTCGGAATAATGGCCAGAGCATTTAGCCCTGCCCCCTACCAGCAGACCTGAGAATTGCGGCATATTGCCGTGACGGGGGCAGGGAGTAGTGACGTGCCGGCACCGCCCCCCTGAGGTGGCCAGCAGACTCTCCTCTTCAGGCTTCTCCTGGAGAGGAGATCTTAGACGTAGGTAGGTATGTTCTGCGCATGCGCTGTATGCTGAAACTCACTATTGGCACCTTGGAAAGAGGACTCGGAATCAGCCCCCATGTGTCTATACATTACTATGACTGTAACACCCCTGTGACCGCAACGCTTCCCACAGTCTAGCCCTAACCCTCCCCTGACCGGATCCGCCTCAGCCCCTGCACATGCAGACACGCGGGTGTACACTGGGGAAGGGCTTTGTAGCAGTATCTGCATAACCTTGTAGAAGCAATACCGGCGGAAGACGCAACACAAGGAGACTGTGGCGTGCGACTCATAACCATACCGTGTAAATCAGAGAGTCTCATCTACTCATGTCAGCGCAGTGATTTCCCATTTTGCAGACCTGGAAGGGGGCGGGGCTGTGACTAACGTGTCTGACTAAGGGGGTCATTCCGAGTTGATCGCTCGCTAGCAGTTTTTAGCAGCCGTGCAAACGCTATGCCGCCGCCCACTGGGAGTGTATCTTAGCTTAGCAGAAGTGCGAACGAAAAGGATCGCAGAGCGAGTACAAAAAATTTTTGTGTAGTTTCAGAGTATCTCAAAACCTACTCAGCGCTTGGGATCAAATCAGACTATTCAGTTCCGGATTTGACGTCACAAACCCGCCCAGCGTTCGCCCAGCCACGCCTGTGTTTTCCCTGGCACGCCTGTGTTTTTTTGAACACTCCCTGAAAACGGTCAGTTGCCACCCAGAAACGCCCACTTCATGTCAATCACTCTGCGGCCACCAGTGCGACTGAAATGCATCGCTAGACCCTGTGCAAATCTGCATCGTTCGTTGTGCCCGTACGTCACACGTGCGCATTGCACCGCATACACATGCGCAGAACTGCCTTTTTTTAGCCTGATCGCTGCGCTGCGAATGCATCTAGCAATCAACTCGGAATGACCCCCTATGCCCAAAGTAACTGCAATTGGATGAAAAGTGGGTGTGTCTGAGCAGTTTGGGACTCATTTTATAAATGGTGGGGTGTGAGGCACAGATACTAGATAGATAGATAGATAGATAGATAGATAGATAGATAGATAGATAGATAGATAGATAGATATGACATCGATAGATAGATAGATAGATAGATAGATAGATAGATAGATAGATAGATAGATAGATAGATAGATAGATAGATAGATATGAGATAGATAGATAGATAGATAGATAGATAGATGCGAGACAGATATGAGATAGATAGATAGATAGATAGATAGATAGATAGATAGATAGATAGAGATGAGATAGATAGATAAATAGATAGAGAGATATGAGATAGCTAGATATGAGATAAATAGATAGAGATATGAGATAGATAGATAGATAGATAGATAGATAGATTTGTGTGAGATAGATATGAGACAGATAATGAGAGATAATGAGATAGATAGATAGATAGATAGATAGATAGATAGATAGATAGATAGATAGATAGATAGATAGATAGATAGATAGATAGATAGATAATGTGTGAGATAGATATGAGACAGATAATGAGAGATAATGAGATAGATAGATAGATAGATAGATAGATAGATAGATAGATAGATAGATAGATAGATAGATAGATAGATAGATTATAAATAGATAGATAGATAGATTATAGATAGATAGATAGATAGATAGATAGATAAATAGATAGAGATATGAGATAGATAGATAGATAGATAGATAGATAGATAGATAGATAGATAGATAGATAGATAGATAGATAGATAGATAGATAGATAATGTGATAAATAGATAGAGATATGAGATAGATAGATAGATAGATAGATAGATAGATAGATAGATAGATAGATATGAGATAAATAGATAGATAGATAGATATGTGTGAGATAGATATGAGACAGATAATGAGATAGATAGATAGATAGATAGATAGATAGATAGATAGATAGATAGATAGATAGATAGATAGATAGATATGTGTGAGATAGATATGAGACAGATAATGAGATAGATAGATAGATAGATAGATAGATAGATAGATAGATAGATTATAAATAGATAGATAGATTATAGATAGATAGATAGATAGATAGATAGATAGATAGATAGATAGATAGATAGATAGATAGATATGAGATAAATAGATAGAGATATGAGACAGATAGATAGATAGATAGATAGATAGATAGATAGATAGATAGATAGATAGATAGATAGATAGATAGATAGATATATTATAAATAGATAGATAGATAGATTATAGATAGATAGATAGATAGATAGATAGATAGATAGATAGATAGATAGATAGATAGATAGATAGATAGATAATGTGATAAATAGATAGAGATATGAGATAGATAGATAGATAGATAGATAGATAGATAGATAGATAGATAGATAGATAGATAGATAGATAGATAGATAGATAGATAGAGATATGAGATAGATAGATAGATAGATAGATAGATAGATAGATAGATAGATAGATAGATAGATAGATAGATAGATAGATAGATAGATAGATAGATAGATAAATAGATAGATAGATAGATAGATAGATAGATAGATAGATAGATAGATAGATAGATAGATAGATAGATAGATGAAGCTTGTATGACATGTTGTATAATACATTTATTTTCTCGTTTCTTGTAGATGTCTGTTATGGAACATTCTACACAATTCACAGTCCTCATGTATCTCCCTAACAAATAGGCTCGGTTGGGTAAATCGCGTTGTGTTGTTCAAACAAGTGTGAAGACAATTAGCACCAGACTGAGGCCTAGTTGTACACGTGCTGCGGTGCCTCCTTTACCGACCATTCACTAGCAGGAGATGGCACATCAGACAAAGACAAACACTCTTCCAGCCTCTGTAATGGTCGCTGACAAAGCCTGTGAGTGCAGGACAACACACACTAATGAGCGCTAATGCGTATTCCGCACACTCACCTCACTGGCAGGTCTCTCAGATGCACAATTAGACACATAGAAAGCCTTTTGTTCCCCATAAGCCATCTGGCAGTGCACACATTATGTGATCGCGTCCAAGAGCTGATAATCACTGCAGGTTCCTGCAAACGAGAACTGCAATTATCCAGCCATTGTGCGCCCAGTGACGTCAGCCCTTGTGCAACCTTTCTTAGCCCAGTGACGTCAGCCCTTGTGCAACCCTTCTTAGCCAAGTGACGTCAGCCCTTGTGCAACCCTTCTTAGCCCAGTGACGTCAGCCCTTGTGCAACCCTTCTTAGCCAAGTGACGTCAGCCCTTGTGCAACCCTTCTTAGCCAAGTGACGTCAGCCCTTGTGCAACCCTTCTTAGCCAAGTGACGTCAGCCCTTGTGCAACCCTTCTTAGCCAAGTGACGTCAGCCCTTGTGCAACCCTTCTTAGCCAAGTGACGTCAGCCCTTGTGCAACCCTTCTTAGCCAAGTGACGTCAGCCCTTGTGCAACCCTTCTTCGACAAGTGACGTCAGCCCTTGTGCGCCCAGCGACATCAGCCCTTGTGCAACCCTTCTTAGCCAAGTGACGTCAGCCCTTGTGCAACCCTTCTTAGCCAAGTGACGTCAGCCCTTGTGCAACCCTTCTTCGACAAGTGACGTCAGCCCTTGTGCGCCGACGTCAGCGCTTGTGCAAACCTTGTGCACCCAGTGATGTCATCCCTTGTCCAATCCATTCTTACCCAAGTGACGTCAGCCCTTTGTGAACCCAGTGATGTCAGCCCTTGTGCGCCCTATGACGTCAGCCCTTGTGGAATCTTCGTGTGCCCAGTGATGTCAGCCCTTGTGCAACCCTTGTGTGCCCAGTGATGTCAGTGCTTGTGCGCCCAATGACATCAGTCCTAGTGCACTCAGTGATGTAAGCCTTTGTCCAACCCTTGTTACCAAAGTGACGTCAGCCCTCATGAACCCAGTGACGGCAGCCCTTGTGCACCCAGTGACGGCAGCCCTTTTCCAACCCTTGTTACCCAAGTGACGTCAGCCCTCATGAACCCAGTGACGTCAGCCCTTGTGCGCCCAGTGACGGCAGCCCTTGTGCGCACAGTGACGGCAGCCCTTTTCCAACCCTTGTTACCCAAGTGACGTCAGCCCTCATGAACCCAGTGACGTCAGCCCTTGTGCGCCCAGTGGGGTATATTTACTAAGCTCCCGATTTTGACCGAGATGCCGTTTTTTCTTCAAAGTGTCATCTCGGTTAATCTCGGTCATTTACTAAACACTAATCACGGCAGTGATGAGGGCATTCGTAATTTTTTGCAAGTTCAGGTAAAAAATTACGAATGAATACACCATCGGTCAAAACGCGGCTGTTTAAGTATGAATCTCGGTCATTTACTAAGAAGTGCAAAGCCAAAAAAGAACAAACACTGCCGTGAAAAATTTCAACTCGTAAAAAAGTGCTAAAAAAAAACAGAACTTTTTTTTTAATTCGTGATTGGATAGGCATGCACGGATCCATGAGATCCGTGCATGTATATCAGTGGGAAGGGGTGGGAAAGTGCTTATTTTTTTAAAAAAAATTGCGTGGGGTCCCCCCTCCTAAGCATAACCAGCCTCGGGCTCTTTGAGCCGATCCTGGTTGCAGAAATATGGTGAAAAAAATGACAGGGGTTCCCCCATATTTAAGCAACCAGCATCGGGCTCTGCGCCTGGTCCTGGTCCCAAAAATACGGGGGACAAAAAGAGTAGGGGTCCCCCGTATTTTTAAAACCAGCACCGGGCTCCACTAGCTGGACAGATAATGCCACAGCCGGGGGTCACTTTTATACAGCGCCCTGCGGCCGTGGCATCAAAAATCCAACTAGTCACCCCTGGCCGGGGTACCCTGGGGGAGTGGGAACCCCTTCAATCAAGGGGTCCCCCCCCCCCAGCCACCCAAGGGCCAGGGGTGAAGCCCGAGGCTGTCCCCCCCCATCCAATGGGCTGCGGATGGGAGGGCTGATAGCCTTTGTTGTAAAATAAAAGATATTGTTTTTAGTAGCAGTACTACAAGTCCCAGCAAGCCTCCCCCGCATGCTGGTACTTGGAGAACCACAAGTACCAGCATGTGGCGGAAAAACGGGCCCGCTGGTACCTGTAGTACTACCACTAAAAAAATACCCAAAAAAACACAAGACACACACACCGTGAAAGTATAATTTTATTACATACATACACACATACATACATACTTACCTTATGTTCCCACGCAGGTCGGTCCTCTTCTCCAGTAGAATCCAAGGGGTACCTGTTGAATAAATTCTACTCACGAGATCCAGGGGTCCAGGCTCCTCTGCAAATCCAGGGATAATCCACGTACTTGAATAAAACAAAAAAACGGTTGCCCGACCACGAACTGAAAGGTGACCCATGTTTGCACATGGGTCACCTTCCCACGAATGCCAGAAACCCACTTTGCCTTCTGGCTAAGTGGGTTTCTTCAGCCAATCAGGGAGCGCCACGTTGTAGCACTCTCCTGATCAGCTGTGTGCTCCTGTCCTCACTGACAGGCGGCACGCGGCAGTGTTACAATGTAGCGCCTATGCGCTACATTGTAACCAATGATGGGAACTTTCTGCTCAGCGGTGACGTCACTTTAGGTCAACCGCAGGGCAGAAAGTTCCCATCATTGGTTACAATGTAGCGCATAGGCGCTACATTGTAACACTGCCGTGTGCCGCCTGTCAGTGAGGACAGCAGCACACAGCTGATCAGGAGAGTGCTACAACGTGGCGCTCCCTGATTGGCTGAAGAAACCCACTTAGCCAGAAGGCAAAGTGGGTTTCTGGCATTCGTGGGAAGGTGACCCATGTGCAAACATGGGTCACCTTTCAGTTCGTGGTCGGGCAACCGTTTTTTTGTTTTATTCAAGTACGTGGATTATCCCTGGATTTGCCGAGGAGCCTGGACCCCTGGATCTCGTGAGTAGAATTTATTCAACAGGTACCCCTTGGATTCTACTGGAGAAGAGGACCGACCTGCGTGGGAACATAAGGTAAGTATGTATGTATGTGTGTATGTATGTAATAAAATTATACTTTCACGGTGTGTGTGTCTTGTGTTTTTTTGGGTATTTTTTTAGTGGTAGTACTACAGGTACCAGCGGGCCCGTTTTTCCGCCACATGCTGGTACTTGTGGTTCTCCAAGTACCAGCATGCGGGGGAGGCTTGCTGGGACTTGTAGTACTGCTACTAAAAACAATATCTTTTATTTTACAACAAAGGCTATCAGCCCTCCCATCCGCAGCCCATTGGATGGGGGGGGACAGCCTCGGGCTTCACCCCTGGCCCTTGGGTGGCTGGGGGGGGGGACCCCTTGATTGAAGGGGTTCCCACTCCCCCAGGGTACCCCGGCCAGGGGTGACTAGTTGGATTTTTGATGCCACGGCCGCAGGGCGCTGTATAAAAGTGACCCCCGGCTGTGGCATTATCTGTCCAGCTAGTGGAGCCCGGTGCTGGTTTTAAAAATACGGGGGACCCCTACTCTTTTTGTCCCCCGTATTTTTGGGACCAGGACCAGGCGCAGAGCCCGATGCTGGTTGCTTAAATATGGGGGAACCCCTGTCATTTTTTTCCCCATATTTCTGCAACCAGGATCGGCTCAAAGAGCCCGAGGCTGGTTATGCTTAGGAGGGGGGACCCCACGCATTTTTTTTGGGGATTTTACATTGTTTAATTAAAAATAAAAAATAAAAAGAACCCCAGCACGGATCACACAGATCCGGCCGAGATTGATTGTAAAAAAAAACGGCAGTGTTTTGCTAATCACTGCCGTAAAATTAGGTAAAAAAAACCGAATGACATCGACATCGGAAGAAAAGAAAAACACGAATACGACAGCTTAGTAAATCCATCGTAATAAATTCAAAAAGTTGCAGTTTTACACTGTCGATGTCATTCGTGATTGAACTTTGACCTATTTTCGGAAATTACGAATGTTAGTAAATGTACCCCAGTGACGGCAGCCCTTTTCCAACCCTTGTTACCCAAGTGACGTCAGCCCTCATGATCCCAGTGACGTCAACCCTTGTGCGCCAGGTGACATCAGCCCTTGTCCAACCCTTGTTACCCAGGTGACATCAGCCCTTGTAAACCCTTGTTACCCAGGTGACATCAGCCCTTGTCCAATCCTTGTTACCCAAGTAACGTTAGCCCTTGTGGGCCCAGTGACAGCAGCCCTTGTCCAACCCTTGTTACCCAAGTGACATCAGCCCTTGCGCGCCCAGTGACGACAGCCCTTGTCCAACCTGTTACCCAAGTGACATAAGCCCTCATGAACCCAGTGATGACAGCCTTTGTGCACCCAGTGACGTCAGCCCTTGTCCAACCCTTGTTAGCCCAGTGATGTCAGCCCTTGTGAGCTCCATGACATCAGCCCTTGTGAGCTCCATGACATCAGCCCTTGTGAGCCCAGTGACGTCATGTAAAGGACATCTTCCGGTGGCAGGTTGTAGAGCTACCACCACATTATACGTCTGGGGAGCTGTCACCAGTTAGAGGTCCTCTTATCACACGATATGTACATATATTATACTTGCAGTAAGTACACAGGGCCCCAGTTGTGCACCATTTAGGCTGCATCTGTGGCTTGGAAATTTGTGCACACATCTTCTCTATACATCCACTTCAGCGCACATCTATGTCAGCCATATCCTTGGTGCTGGAGATCCACCTGAGATCAACCGTGTCGCTGCGGACACTCACCTCTCAGTAGCCCGTAATTCCGCCTATGTGCACACGGTACACCTATCCTATGTGCCCGCACGCAGATGCCGCCCAGTTACACCCACACAGCTGGAGAAACACCCACAAGTGGAGATACACCCGAGATGCATGCAATTCCCAGCCACCCAAATTTGTGTAAAATTGCCAATGTAGGTTCCGACGCATGTTGCTAAAAATCGCGTGCAACTCTGAATCATTGCGCAGCGAAGAGCGACTCCGGTCACTGGCGCGGCAATACATATATTGGTGTAAATAGAGGGATAACTGCCCCTGTAATGTAGCTTGTTTCTTGTCAACAGTAAAAGAGCGCTTACTGTAGGGATCAATCCCTACTTTTCCAGCAACAGAAGTGGCATTATCCCTGCCCTGTGGGGGTCATTCCGAGTTGATCGCTCGCTAGCAACTTTTTGCAGCGCTGCGATCAGATAGTCGCAGCCTATGGGAGAGTGTATTTTCGCTTTGCAAGTGTGCGATCGCGTGTGTAGCCGAGCGGTACAAAAAAGTTTTTCGCAGTTTCTGAGTAGCTCAGAACTTACTCAGCCGCTGCGATCACTCCAGTCTTTTTGGTCCTGAAATTGACGTCAGACACCCGCCCTGCAAAGGCTTGGACACGCCTGTGTTTTTCCAACCACTCCCAGAAAACGGTCAGTTGACACCCACAAACGCCCTCTCCCTGTCAATCTCCTTGCGATCGGCTGTGCGAATGGATTCTTCGTTAAATCCATCGCCCAGCAATGATCAGCTTTGTACCCGTGTGACGCGACTGCGCATTGCGGTGCATGCGCAGTTCTGACCTGATCGCAGCTCTGCAAAAAGTTGCTAGCGAGCAATCAACTCAGAATGACCCCGTGTGCTTATAGAAAAACTACCTGCTGCTATTCAACGTCATCTACATCCAACCCACTAGAAGAAAATACAATGTAACATTGCGGCTGTTTAATTAGATATTAATGAGAACATTCTGCTATTTCTAGCAAATAAAGAGGCGTTTGTCCCAGGAGAAGCGGCTGACGGGAGATATATACTGTATATAATAAGAATTTACTTACCGATAATTCTATTTCTCGGAGTCCGTAGTGGATGCTGGGGTTCCTGAAAGGACCATGGGGATTAGCGGCTCCGCAGGAGACAGGGCACAAAAAGTAAAGCTTTACGATCAGGTGGTGTGCACTGGCTCCTCCCCCTATGACCCTCCTCCAAGCCTCAGTTAGGTACTGTGCCCGGACGAGCGTACACAATAAGGAAGGATTTATGAATCCCGGGTAAGACTCATACCAGCCACACCAATCACACCGTACAACCTGTGATCTAAACCCAGTTAACAGTATGATAACAGCGGAGCCTCTGAAAAGATGGCTCACAACAATAATAACCCGATTTTTGTAACTATGTACAAGTAATGCAGATAATCCGCACTTGGGATGGGCGCCCAGCATCCACTACGGACTCCGAGAAATAGAATTATCGGTAAGTAAATTCTTATTTTCTCTATCGTCCTAGTGGATGCTGGGGTTCCTGAAAGGACCATGGGGATTATACCAAAGCTCCCAAACGGGCGGGAGAGTGCGGATGACTCTGCAGCACCGAATGAGAGAACTCCAGGTCCTCCTTAGCCAGGGTATCAAATTTGTAGAATTTTACAAACGTGTTCTCCCCCGACCACGTAGCCGCTCGGCAGAGTTGTAATGCCGAGACCCCTCGGGCAGCCGCCCAAGAAGAACCCACCTTCCTTGTGGAGTGGGCTTTTACCGATTTTGGCTGTGGCAGGCCTGCCACAGAATGTGCAAGCTGAATCGTACTACAAATCCAGCGAGCAATAGTCTGCTTAGACGCAGGAGCGCCCAACTTGTTGGGAGCATATAGTATAAACAGCGAGTCAGATTTCCTGACTCCAGCTGTCCTTGAAATGTATATTTTTAAAGCTCTGACAACGTCCAACAACTTGGAGTCCTCCAAGTCGCTTGTAGCCGCAGGCACTACAATAGGTTGGTTCAGATGAAATGCTGACACCACCTTAGGGAGAAAATGCGGACGAGTCCGCAGTTCTGCCCTGTCCGAATGGAAAATCAGATATGGGCTTTTGTAAGATAAAGCTGCCAGTTCTGACACTCTCCTGGCCGAAGCCAGGGCTAGTAGCATGGTCACTTTCCATGTGAGATATTTCAAATCCACAGTTCTTAGTGGTTCAAACCAATGAGATTTGAGAAAGTCCAAAACAACATTGAGATCCCACGGTGCCACTGGAGGCACCACAGGGGGCTGTATATGCAGCACTCCCTTAACAAAAGTCTGGACTTCAGGAACTGAAGCCAATTCTTTTTGGAAGAAAATCGACAGGGCCGAAATTTGAACCTTAATAGATCCCAATTTGAGACCCATAGACAATCCTGATTGCAGGAAATGTAGGAATCGACCCAGTTGAAATTCCTCCGTCGGAGCACTCCGATCCTCGCACCACGCAACATATTTTCGCCAAATGCGGTGATAATGTTGCGCGGTTACTTCCTTCCTTGCTTTAATCAAAGTAGGAATGACTTCTTCCGGCATGCCTTTTTCCTTTAGGATCCGGCGTTCAACCGCCATGCCGTCAAACGCAGCCGCGGTAAGTCTTGAAACAGACAGGGACCCTGCTGAAGCAAGTCCCTTCTCAGAGGTAGAGGCCACGGATCTTCCGTGATCATCTCTTGAAGTTCCGGGTACCAAGTCCTTCTTGGCCAATCCGGAACCACTAGTATCGTTCTTACGCCTCTTTGCCGTATAATTCTCAATACTTTTGGTATGAGAGGCAGAGGAGGAAACACATACACCGACTGGTACACCCAAGGCGTTACCAGCGCGTCCACAGCTATTGCCTGCGGATCTCTTGACCTGGCGCAATACCTGTCCAGTTTTTTGTTGAGGCGAGACGCCATCATGTCCACCATTGGTCTTTCCCAACGGGTTACCAGCATGTGGAAAACTTCTGGATGAAGTCCCCACTCTCCCGGGTGAAGGTCGTGTCTGCTGAGGAAGTCTGCTTCCCAGTTGTCCACTCCCGGGATGAACACTGCTGACAGTGCTATCACATGATTCTCTGCCCAGCGAAGAATCCTTGCAGCTTCTGCCATTGCACTCCTGCTTCTTGTGCCGCCCTGTCTGTTCACATGGGCGACTGCCGTGATGTTGTCCGACTGGATCAACACCGGTTTTCCTTGAAGCAGAGGTTCTGCCTGGCTTAGAGCATTGTAGATTGCTCTTAGTTCCAGAATGTTTATGTGAAGAGACGTTTCCAGGCTCGACCACACGCCCTGGAAGTTTCTTCCTTGTGTGACTGCTCCCCAGCCTCTCAGGCTGGCGTCCGTGGTCACCAGGATTCAATCCTGTATGCCGAATCTGCGGCCCTCCAATAGATGAGCACTCTGCAACCACCACAGAAGAGATACCCTTGTCCTTGGAGACAGGGTTATCCGCTGGTGCATCTGAAGATGCGACCCTGACCATTTGTCCAACAGATCCCTCTGGAAAATTCTTGCGTGGAATCTGCCGAATGGAATTGCTTCGTAAGAAGCCACCATTTTTCCCAGGACTCTTGTGCATTGATGTACAGACACCTTTCCTGGTTTTAGGAGGTTCCTGACAAGCTCGGATAACTCCTTGGCTTTTTCCTCCGGGAGAAAAACCTTTTTCTGAACCGTGTCCAGAATCATCCCTAGGAACAGCAGACGTGTTGTCGGAATTAACTGGGATTTTGGAATATTCAGAATCCACCCGTGCTGTTTTAGCACTTCTTGAGACAGTGCTAATCCCATCTCTAGCTGTTCTCTGGACCTTGCCCTTATTAGGAGATCGTCCAAGTATGGGATAATTAATACGCCTTTTCTTCGAAGAAGAATCATCATCTCGGCCATTACCTTGGTAAAGACCCGAGGTGCCGTGGACAATCCGAACGGCAGCGTCTGAAACTGATAGTGACAGTTCTGTACGACGAACCTGAGGTACCCCTGGTGTGAGGGGTAAATTGGAACGTGGAGATACGCATCCTTGATGTCCAAGGATACCATAAAGTCCCCTTCTTCCAGGTTCGCTATCACTGCTCTGAGTGACTCCATCTTGAACTTGAACTTCTTTATGTACAGGTTCAAGGATTTCAGATTTAGAATAGGTCTTACCGAGCCATCCGGCTTCGGTACCACAAATAGAGTGGAATAATACCCCTTTCCTTGTTGTAAAAGGGGTACCTTGACTATCACCTGCTGAGAGTACAGCTTGTGAATGGCTTCCAAGACCGTCACCCTGTCGGAGGGGGACGTTGGTAAAGCAGACTTCAGGAAACGGCGAGGTGGATCCGTCTCTAGTTCCAACCTGTACCCCTGAGATATTATCTGCAGGATCCAGGGATCTACCTGCGAGTGAGCCCACTGCGCGCTGAAATTCTTGAGACGACCCCCCACCGCCCCCGAGTCCGCTTGAGAAGCCCCAGCGTCATGCTGAGGCTTTTGTAGAAGCCGGGGAGGGCTTCTGTTCCTGGGAAGGAGCTGCCTGTTGCTGTCTCTTCCCCCTTCCTCTGCCTCGTGGCAGATATGAATATCCCTTTGCTCTCTTGTTTTTAAAGGAACGAAAGGGCTGCGGTTGAAAAGTCGGTGTCTTTTTCTGTTGGGGAGTGACTTGAGGTAAAAAGGTGGATTTCCCGGCTGTAGCCGTGGCCACCAAATCCGATAGACCGACACCAAATAACTCCTCCCCTTTATACGGCAAAACTTCCATATGCCGTTTTGAGTCCGCATCGCCTGACCACTGTCGCGTCCATAAACTTCTTCTGGCCGAAATGGACATAGCACTTACCCGTGATGCCAGTGTGCAGATATCCCTCTGTGCATCACGCATATAAAGAAATGCATCCTTTATTTGCTCTAAAGACAGTAAAACATTGTCCCTATCCAGGGTATCAATATTTTCAATCAGGGACTCTGACCAAGCTACCCCAGCACTGCACATCCAGGCTGTCGCTATAGCTGGTCGTAGTATAACACCTGTATGTGTGTATATACTTTTTTGGATATTTTCCATCCTCCTATCTGCTGGATCTTTAAGTGCGGCCGTCTCAGGAGAGGGTAACGCCACTTGTTTTGATAAGCGTGTGAGCGCCTTGTCCACCCTAGGAGGTGTTTCCCAGCGCGCCCTAACCTCTGGCGGGAAAGGGTATAAAGCCAATAACTTCTTTGAAATTAGCATTTTTTTATCGGGGGCAACCCACGCTTCATCACACACCTCATTTAATTCATCTGATTCAGGAAAAACTATAGGTAGTTTTTTCACACCCCACATGATACCCTGTTTTGTGGTACCTGTAGTATCAGCAATATGTAACGCCTCCTTCATTGCCAAAATCATATAACGTGTGGCCCTACTAGAAAATACGGTTGATTCGTCACCGTCGCCACTGGAATCAGTGCCTGTGTCTGGGTCTGTGTCGACCGACTGAGGCAAAGGGCGTTTTACAGCCCCTGACGGTGTTTGAGGCGCCTGGACAGGCACTAATTGATTGTCCGGCCGTCTCATGTCGTCGAACGACTGCTTTAGCGTGTTGACACTATCCCGTAATTCCATAAATAAAGGCATCCATTCTGGTGTCGACCCCCTAGGAGGTGACATCCCCATATTTGGCAATTGCTCCGCCTCCACACCAATATCGTCCTCATACATGTCGACACACACGTACCGACACACAGCAGACACACAGGGAATGCTCTTAACGAAGACAGGACCCCACTAGCCCTTTGGGGAGACAGAGGGAGAGTTTGCCAGCACACACCAAAAGCGCTATATATGACAGGGATAGCCTTATAATAAGTGCTCCCTGTATAGCTGCTTTAATAATATAGTTTTGCCACAATTTTGCCCCCCCTCTCTTGTTTTACCCTGTTTCTGTAGTGCAGTGCAGGGGAGAGCCTGGGAGCCTTCCTGACCAGCGGAGCTGTGTGAGGAAAATGGCGCTGTGTGCTGAGGAGATAGGCCCCGCCCCTTTTTCGGCGGGCTCGTCTCCCGCTCTTTAGTGGATTCTGGCAGGGGTTAAATATCTCCATATAGCCCCCGGAGGCTATATGTGAGGTATTTTTAGCCAAAAAAGGTTTTCATTTGCCTCCCAGGGCGCCCCCCTCCCAGCGCCCTGCACCCTCAGTGACTGCCGTGTGAAGTGTGCTGAGAGGAAAATGGCGCACAGCTGCAGTGCTGTGCGCTACCTTAAGAAGACTGAGGAGTCTTCTGCCGCCGATTCTGGACCTCTTCTCGTTTCAGCATTTGCAAGGGGGCCGGCGGCGAGGCTCCGGTGACCATCCAGGCTGTACCTGTGATCGTCCCTCTGGAGCTAATGTCCAGTAGCCAAGAAGCCAATCCATCCTGCACGCAGGTGAGTTCACTTCTTCTCCCCTAAGTCCCTCGTTGCAGTGATCCTGTTGCCAGCAGGACTCACTGTAAAATAAAAAACCTAAGCTAAACTTTTCTAAGCAGCTCTTTAGGAGAGCCACCTAGATTGCACCCTTCTCGGCCGGGCACAAAAATCTAACTGAGGCTTGGAGGAGGGTCATAGGGGGAGGAGCCAGTGCACACCACCTGATCGTAAAGCTTTACTTTTTGTGCCCTGTCTCCTGCGGAGCCGCTATTCCCCATGGTCCTTTCAGGAACCCCAGCATCCACTAGGACGATAGAGAAATATAAATATATATATATATATATATATATATATATATAATGTCTGCCTGTTTACGTGTATCTGCTATTTCTCAGATTCCTTCATGTAGCGCGACATCTACTCATATCTGTACCATGTATAATAACTTCACGTCCAGCCTTTCCTCGGTGATAAATCATGTGCAACCAGCAGGGGGCGACATATGAACATAAGTAAGGGAATGAAACTCACGGACACAATTAAATGTTGAGTTCGCTCATATAGTAACAAGTGACACATCGGTTTCATATACTGTATTTTATATACTCGCCTGTGTATCGCCGACTGCGTTATCCATTTATCCTGATTGTCCAAACCAGAAATGTCGCTTCTTTATGTAAGAGGATCTGATAGTAAAATAGCAATTCTGGGGTCTAGATACTGTCAAGCGGCAGGGGTTCCCAATCACAGTCCTTAAGGCCCCCTAACAGGCCAGGTTTTGGTGATATCCACGCTTGAGCAAAGACGGTAAAATAAAAATAACAGGTGATAATTAAGTCACCTGTACTAAAAATGGTTATCCTTAAAACCTGGATTGTCAGTGTGGTTGGAAGCCCCTGCTACTTGGGAACATCACTACATCTCGCTGGATAAATTATTGACCCAAGAAATAAAAGTTACGAGGTTTATAAAATGGTTTTATTGCAGATACCGGAGAAACCACATGTGAAAACATAATACCTTGATTTGGTGCAAACATCCGATATCGTAATCAATACGCATAGGTCTGATCAGCTGGTGTGTAATACAGTAAGGAACGGGGACACTATTACAGACATCCCGGCCTCTATCAATAATAGGATTTGTCATGAATAATGTTAGAGTAACATTCCAGATCCTTGGAGAATATCCCTCATTGTCACCAACACAACACTGTCACATTCTCATTACTGTCCCCCCGTCTAATGTAACGCCGTGTTCCGCAATATACATGCACAATCAGCCCGGACCCCCTGCACAAACTGTCTGCAGGATGCGGCCTCTATTTCCGGCACGTGTCCTTTTATTTCAGGCAACTTGTTCTTGGGTCTCCCTACGCTAAGGCGGCTACGTCGGTATATGGACGCGGTCAGGTCATGTGATCATGGGTTTGGTCCCCTCGTACTGATGGTCAAGAAACTAATTAGGCTAACATAGCCCCCTTTACTACATCCCCTGACAATCTGCAGACCTCCTGCGATCTGCAGAATATTGCACATGATTACAGATACATACTGCAATGCAGAGCATCTCACACAGTAAATAGAAGAATCTTGATCCTTTATTAAACATCTGCAAATGTTCAATAAACTCTGCATCTGTAAATAATTACCTACAGGAGCTCAGCACTATATGCACCACAGCACAATACTATACACAGGGCACACGTTTCTGATATCAGACAAAGGGGGTCATTCAGACCTGACCGTAGCAGCAAATTTGTTAGTAGTTGGACAAAACTATGGGGTCGTTCCAACCTGATCGCACAATGTTTTTCGCAGCGATGTAACACGTGCAGAGAGTTAGATTTAGGTGGGGTGTGTTCAAACTGAAATGTAACTTTAAGTGTAAAAATAAAGCAGCCAGTATTTACCCTGCACAGAAACACTATAACCCACCCAAATCTAACTCTCTCTGCACATGTTACATCTGCCCCACCTGCAGTGCACATGGTTTTGCCCAACTGCTAACAAATTTGCTGCTATGATCAACTCTGAATTACCCCCAATATACAGGTAGGAATCATTTGTACGGCACAGTGAGCTGACAATCACATGAGACTCTTATTCACTTACACAGAATACCAGATATACACTATATAATAGGCCTAAGAGCTAATTCTGGACTTTCTGCTGCTCGGGTAATATCCTGATAATATGGCAATGACATCACAATCAGTGTAACCACTGCGGACGGGGAGATAATACAGCAGAAATAAGAATGATATTGATTGGTAAGTGTATAACGTGCGGGGAACAGAAGAGGCAATTAGAGCGCAGTACGGAGCAGTGATACAGGGTTTAGAGCCTTAGGGCAACACATGCCGGAGGAAGCCAAGGTTCCGCATATAAGTAATGGGTCAGTAATGGCGGGTCACTGATGGCGGATCAGTTACCATCTCCTATATAATAGCCCAGATCTGTGACTCTGTGCCTGTGTGTATAACGCTGGGCGTGGCTAGGAGCTCTCATTGGGTTAGCAGAAGGTCTATCACACCCAGTCCACAGCTGATTGGGCGAGAAACGCCCTCCCACACAGGTTACATCCAATGGGAGGCTCTGCCCTTTGGCTGCTGTGTGTTCTCAGAGCAGGATTAGCAATGGGGCTGATGGAGCTGCAGCTCCAGGCCCACATCCCAAAATAGGCCCACTACATCTGCAGCATCATACCCTCCAACAATGTACACATAAACATCACTACAAATTCCAAAAGGGGGCGTGGCCAAGGATACAGTGGCGTGGCCACACCCCTTTTCCTATACTTTCAATGGGAGTTTGGAGAGCCAAAAATCGGTACAGACCATAAAAACTATGTCCTGTACCTGCCAAAAAGGTCCAGCTGGAGGGTATGCCACTGCATCTGCGCTGCAGATAGGGGGAAAAAATCCTTTTACTGCAGCGTCATATGTCCTGCTGCCAGTCCGCCTGCCCCTCCAGCATCAACGATCCCCACTCCCTAGCCGCAGCGCAGGTGGATCAAAAGCTGCTGCGGCCACCGGCATAGATGTGTATGAAAGCGGCGCAGCGGAAGGAGTTCATAGCCCTCCCTGCACCACATACTCTCTGAGCCCCGGAGCCTCCTCAATGCGTGATGTCACAGAAATGCCTCCCCGCCACAGCCGCACCCAGATCCCCAGAGGCCCTGACTCCGCAACACAGCACCTGGGCTGCCGGCCTGGAAGCCCCGAGATGGATAATGTAACGGATAGAGTGGGTGATATTATGGAAGGTAATGTCTGGACGCTGAATCAAAGTAAAAGGTGACAGTGCTGTGTAGCATACTTGCCTACCCTCCCGGAATGGCCGGGAGGCTCCCGAAAAACGGGTGACCCTCCCGGCCCCCCGGAAGAGCAGGCAAGTCTCCCGATTTACGAGGGTCACCCCCTGCCCGCCGCCCACTTAACGAGTAAAGTGGGCGGTCCGGGCAGGCGATGACGCGATTCTTGTTGAATCGCGTCATCGTAACCACGCCCCCTGCTGTATAATACCGGTAATTGCGGCATTACACAGCGGGGGCGTGGCTTAAATGACGCGATCCAGAAGCCACGCCCCGTTCCACCTCTGGCCCGCCCCCGTTCCGCCTCCGCCCCACCCCCGTTCCGCCTCTGTCCCGCCCCCTTGCACGTCACCTGACTGCCAGCCCCCCTGCTGAGCCGACGGGTTGCTCTCTCCCGGAGAGAGCAGCCCAGAAGTCGGTAAGTATGCTGTGTAGTGCAGTGGGTGTGCAGTGACACTGACACTGCACAGTACTCTCACCTTTTACATTGATTCAGCGAGTCAGTCAGTTCTGCCAGCCAGTCACTATTGTTAGCGCCGGTGTCCCAACGCGCCGCATTACAGGGAAGTAGACGTACTAAATACACCACAGCTCCCAGCAGCCCTTAGCGCAGGAGCATTCCGGCACTAAGGCCTGCTGGGAGCTGTAGTTTATTGAGTGCTTCTTCTTCCATGAAATGCGGCGCGTTTGGACATCGGCGCTAGTAATAGTGTCTGGCTGCTTGGCTGCTGTGCGAGTCTCCGGGAGAGCCACTGCCAAAGGGAGGACAGCAGCTCAGCTGCTTCCAGGAGGCTCTGGACCCCCTCCCCCACCTGCAGCACCCCCGCCCCTCCCCCACCCACGGCACCACCACATCAGTCTCTCCCCCACCCGCTGCACCCCCGCAACCGCTCCTCACCCACGTTGGCTCCGGACCGCCACCCGCGGCACCCGCCCCGCAGCAACCCCGTAACCGCCCATCCCCCACCTGCGGCACCCCCGGACTCCCTCCCTTATCTGCGTCGCACCCGCCACTCCCCCAACCACAGCACCTACTAGGTGATTCATTAGGCCCTGCGTGCGCTGTTCACGCCTTTGTAAGGAGCTACGACCCCTTAACCATCGCACGCCCTTTGTCCGTGCAATATTTAACCACTCACACAATTAAGATTAGAGGTAATACTCCATATAATAAGAATATTGCACGCAACAAGGGCGTGTAAGGGCTAAGGGGGCGTAGCCCCTTACGACGGTGTGAAGAGCGCCCGTAGGGCGCGATGAATTACCTAGTACTATGATATGTGAGACGGCCTCATTTACATTGCCAGACCCTCGTTCTACATTCCCATCACAGGAGAAGCTTCGTACAATGTAGACTGTCAGCGAAATGCGTTGTGTCAGCGACAAGTGGCCCCGGGGCGACCTTTACAAGTGCCTGGAGAGTAAATTCCTAGCATTATATTACACTGGCGAGGAAGCCGTTAATGTAATATGCTCTGTCTATAAAAAGAGATTCTGCACTATTTCCAGCTCCTCCGGAAGTGGTGTTAAATTGTCTCAGTCCTTTAAAGCTAAAACAAACGGGTAGCGCCATCAAATGCGCAACCGCCACCTCTAGAGTCTCATTCTAAAATCCTGGCCTGCAATGATAAATCTTGTTTTTGGTTCTTGCAGATAATTAGCTCATCAATAATGCTATGCCTGATTCCAGGTGTGCCGCCGCTGTCTGCCATCTTCCTGCCGTGCCGGTCTGCGCAACTCGGTAACTCAGGAGCAAAAATAATGACATCACGAACAGGAAGTGACATCAACCAATGCGTCAGCTCCTCTATGAATCCACCCCAGGAAACTACAGGACAATGAAGCATTACTGTGACTGATATGAGCTTATTGATGACACGGTTATACCCCGATAAAACCTACTGTACGCCATATGCTTTGTGTCTCCGTCCTGAGGAAAACCGACCTCTAGCAGCATGATAAATATGGAGCGTATCGGTCTTTGGGATTGTTTGTTGTACGTAGTTTAGAAGTTCTCCATAAATGGCAACATTCATGGAACGTAAGATTAAATGACATATATAATTCACTATGATCATGGATTACATTCATCAGTACAAAACTTTCCCTCTACTATACTCTCCTACTCACTTACTATAACTTCCAAATTCACACAGCGACTAGAGAGTATGGGAAGAACGGAGAGAGAGAGAGAGAGAGAGAGAGAGAAGAGGGGAGATATGGATACAGACGGGATAGAGAAATACAAGTACAGGGGAAGTTTCTTTTTTTTGTGCTTAAAAAAAAAAAGCTTTTTAATAAAAGGTGATTATTATGGGTGGTAATATTCACGAATATACGGTCCTCATTACCCCACACAGGGCATGTTTTCCAGGTCTCCTCACATAATCGCAAGTGAAATAATTAACTTCACCTGCTGACCTTTTAAAGTGTGTCAGTGAGTAATGAATACACCTGTGCACCTGCTGGGTTACCTGCAATACATGCACCGTGTGGGCTCCTGAGGACCGAGTTTGCAGACCTATGGGGTAAAGGGTAAATGCTGGTGGAATTTGGGCTTCCTGATAAAATCTCTTAAAACCAATGTTTTGGACCTGGCCACGTGGCAAGTATTACTGGTCCCCAGGATGGGTCATTCTAGGCGCATTGGGGGATATTCAATCATGGAGGAATGAAAATATTGGGCCAGATGTACTAAGCCTTGAAAAGTGATAAAGTGGAGAGAGATAAAGTAGCAGCCAATCAGCTCCTATCTGTCATGTCAGAGGCTGTGTTTGAAAAATGTCAGGGGCTGGTTGGTTTGTAGTTTAGCACTCTCCACTTTATCACTTTTCAAGGCTTAGTACATCTGACCTATTGCCTTCAACTGCGCAGATTGCATACTTTTTGAAGGGGTGCAGTATGGTATGCCGGCGGCCGGGCTCCTAGCGACCAGCATACCTGCGCCGGGAGCCCGACCGCCGGAATACCGGCAGCGTGGCGAGCGCAAATGAGCCCCTTGCGGGCTCGCTACGCTCGCCACGCTATTTTATTCTCCCTCCAGGGGGGTCGTGGACCCCCACGGGGGAGAAAAAGTGTCAGTATGTCGGCTGTCGGGATTCCGGCGCCGGTATACTGTGCGCAGGGACCCCGACAGTCGGCATACTGAAGACCACCCTTTTGAAGTAACACCTTGCTCCGCTCCTCCCAACAGGCTGCGCAAATTCTCCTCCACAAACGCTGCCATCTTGCTTTGCAGATCTATACGCCGTGGGCATTAATTCAGACGCACCAGAACGTGCGTGAATAAGGGCAAGAGGAAACTAGAGGAAGCGCTGCGTTCTTTCTACACACAATACTTGTGGATTTGTTGTAAAGCGGCAGAATCCGGTAATGTTTAGAGAACATTTTCCAATTCCCCCTCTGTCACAGAATCCCCCCCACAGTTCCCCAGCGCATATAAAACCATAGATAACCAGTTTCACAGCAAACATGTTGAGATAACGGTTCCAGCCTTGTGCTGCGAGATGTGACCATTCGTGGAGCAGCGGCAGGTAGAGATTTGCGCACTTACAATGATACAACACACAATGACCCCAAGTTATCATAATAAAGAATTAGGAAAGTGGTAATCACAGCACAGATTTCTAGATTCTGGAGTCTACGTATATTCTTATCGTATATATTTGTTGCGTTCCTTTGTCCCGCAGATGATTGGTGTCGTGTCTTTAGGCGCTGCCCACAAGCACCGTCCACTTACTCTCGGTTCTCCCGTACTGAAACACACACAAACATGACAATTACAATGAAAGTCACCACATATACAGCCCATAAATAAATAATACAGATATCAGTGATTACGCAGAAGTTCTTCTCATCAGCGCCCTGGTAATAATCATAGAGAGGACCTAAAGTGCAAAGATTTGCATTCATATTGGCACCGTGTCGGCCATGATGGCTGCGGCTGTGGGGATGGGACAGTGGACCTCTAGTGCATGGTTTCTTTACAGGCGTAACAGAGACACCGGATCCAAAGCCTGGTTATAAATGCCGGCCTCTTCCTGACCGTATGGCCGCAGAGGTCATCCAACCTGGTGCCACCGATCATTTCACTTCCACCGCCTGCGGCCCGCATGTCATTACATCAATCGTCCAACAGAGGTCCCCACTCTGTCAGTACATTAAGCGAATGGGGGTGTCCAGATACCTCCTAACATGCCAAGTGGGGACAATAATAAGCCCCATCCCTACTCACTGTATCGTACAATAGGAGCAGACTGTTACCATGACAACGGACCTCTGTCTCCACAGTACATGATGGTCAGTGTCAGTGCTGCTGTAGCGCTGTACAGTACAATAGGAGCAGACTGTTACCATGACAACAGGCCTCTGTATGTACAGTACATGACGGTCAGTGTCAGAGCTGCTGTAGCTGGTGCTTGTACAGTACAAAAGGAGCAGGCTCTTCCCATGACAACAGGCCCCTGTATGTACAGTACATGACAGTCAGTGTCAGAGCTGCTGTAGCTGGTGCTCTGTACAGTACAATAGGAGCAGGCTCTTCCCATGACAACAGGCCCCTGTATGTACAGTACATGACGGTCAGTGTCAGAGCTGCTGTAGCTGATGTGCTGTACAGTACAATAGGAGCAGGCTCTTCACATGACAACAGGCCCCTGTATGTACAGTACATGACGGTCAGTGTCAGAGCTGCTGTAGCTGGTGCGCTGTACAGTACAACAGGAGCAGGCTGTTACCATGACGACGGACCTCTGTATCTACAGTATATGAGGGTCAGTATCAGTTCTGCTGTAGCTGGTGCTCTGTACAGTACAATAGGAGCAGGCTGTTTCCATGACGACGAACCTCTGTATCTACAGTATATGAGGGTCAGTGTCAGTGCTGCTGTAGCTGGTGCGCTGTACAGTACAATAGGAGCAGGCTGTTACCATGACAACAGGCCCCTGTATATACAGTACATGGTGGTCAGTGTCAGAGCTGCTGTAGCTGATGTTCTGTACAGTACATGCAGGCTCTTCCCATGACAACAGGCCTCTGTATGTACAGTACATGACGGTCAGTGTCAGAGCTGTTGTAGCTGGTGCGCTGTACAGTACAATAGGAGCAGGCTCTTCCCCTGACAACAGGCCCCTGTATGTACAGTACATGACGGTCAGTGTCAGAGCTGTTGTAGCTGATGTGCTGTACAGTACAATAGGAGCAGGCTCTTCCCATGACAACAGGCCTCTGTATGTACAATACATGACGGTCAGTGTCAGAGCTGCTGTAGCTGGTGCTCTGTACAGTACAATAGGAGCAGGCTCTTCTCATGACAACAGGCCTCTGTATGTACAGTACATGACGGTCAGTGTCAGAGCTGCTGTAGCGCTGTACAGTACAATAGGAGCAGGCTCTTCCCGTGACAACAGGCCCCTGTATGTACAGTACATGACGGTCAGTGTCAGAGCTGCTGTAGCTGATGCGCTGTACAGTACAATAGGAGCAGACTGTTACCATGACAACAGGCCCCTGTATATACAGTACATGACGGTCAGTGTCAGAGCTGCTGTAGCTGGTGCGCTGTACAGTACAATAGGAGCAGGCTCTTCCCATGACAACAGACCCCTGTATGTACAGTACATGACGGCCAGTGTCAGAGCTGCTGTAGCTGGTGCACTGTACAGTACAATAGGAGCAGGCTGTTACCATGACAACAGGCCCCTGTATATACAGTACATGACGGTCAGTGTCAGAGCTGCTGTAGCTGGTGCGCTCTACAGTACAATAGGAGCAGGCTGTTACCATGACGACAGACCTCTGTATCTACAGTACATGACGGTCAGTGTCAGAGCTGCTGTAGCTGGTGCGCTCTACAGTACAATAGGAGCAGGCTGTTACTATGACGACGGACCTCTGTCCCTGAGCACTGGGAGGTGTAATCTAGTTCCAGTACAGATGCACCAATCCAGGATTAGGATAAGGATTCAGCTGAATACTGAGGAATTTAGCAGATTTGTGGGTTGGACGGGACCTTAGGATTCTGCCGGCCAATCACTTATCCCGAGTTCCTGAGATTTTAGTGAGCAAGATGCAGACAATCTACCTCTACGAGCTGAGACTGCAGAAATCTGTATGATCCGTAACGCTCTCCCCTCTGTACATTTTGCACCTGATACTGAGGTGGACACAGAAGCGTCCCACTAGTAGCGTCCGCGCACGCTGCGCGGACACACACATTGCGGTTGCATCCCCGATGGATGCGACCGCAATCTGATTGACAGCGGCGGGCGTCTTTGGGGCGGCTAACAGGGCGTGGCGGGACCATATTCGGGGGGCAACTGTATGACGTCACACGCAGCAACTACGATAAAGAAGAATGGCTGATGACCGCCTCACAGCGCAGCAGCTGCCAGCATGTGCAGAGATGAATGTAGATCCGGCTGCGTATGCATCCATCTGCGTTCATCTCTGAATAACCCCAATTAAACATGAGTAAAATATTTCTGCAGGCCGGGTACCGCCAGCTACGGGTCATCGCGTTTCTTCACATCCTGATCCGGTTTTCCTAACTTAGTTACACAATGTGAAACGTCTTGAAGTTAAGACGGAATATAAAAGTGGCTGCTGTGACGCATCTCACGCGGCTACACTGGATTGTGTATCTCTAACCAGTCCCGAATGTGACAAGGCAGGCCAGGCCAACCTGTGGCTAGCCTGCTGTTGTGAAACTACAAGTCCCAGCATGCCCTGCAACATTTTTGCTATTAGGGAAGGCTAAACCTGTGGCAGGGCATGCTGGGATGTGTAGTTTCACAACAGCTGGAGAGCCGCAGGTTGTCCAGGCCTGGACCGAGGAAACGACATAACGTGATAACTGGGGGTGAACGCTGCTCCGGATTCGCACTGCTTATGTGCTGCGATTGTGTATATTTAGTCGCACAGTGAGTGACAGGAAGGAAGCGTTTGTGGGAGGTAACGGGGGCGTGGCGACTGTAACGCAGACAAGATGCGCCCTGTATCAGACACATCACAGCTTGTGCAATCGATCCCATCCGCAGATAAAATGGCGCCGATCTCTTACTTACACCAGCCGATATCTGTGACATTTGCATATTCTTGCACAGCCGCAGCGCACTGAATCCTGCCATAAATCCGTCTATACACAGTGTATATATTTCATTAAAAATCATCATTTGCTGCAATGTTTCTGCTGCTGGAATGTGGGGGGCACAGTGTTACCTCACCTGGATATCATTCAGCTCCTTCAGGAAGCGGGAAGCCATCTTGGGTCCATTCTCCATAGTAGGGATGTGTAAGTTCTAGCAAGACACAAAATAGTCAGAAATTGTGTCATTATCTCTAACATGGAGAAACACCTGAAAGGACGCTACAACATAAGCACAAAATATAACTGCACACCCTCTTACACACACCCCCACCCCTCCCTCAGATTCTGAGGAGACCCCGCCGGTCCAGCTACCTGTTTTGGCCTTTTGCGGGCCGAGATCTCGTCTGGGCTTTCAGACTGCACATGGGATTACTTCCAGACCCTCCCCAATATGAACCTAATCTTCCGGTCTCTTGGACTGCACATGCATGGACCCTGATGCATCATGGGGGATGTAGTCCAGTTCTGTGCTGAACTGTGCACTGTAAAGCTCTGCTGCAGGGGGACTGCTCTGCTGCCCCAGCTAGTGGCGACCCTAGGCATGTGCCTCATGGGAATCCAGCACTTTGCGGCAGTCATTTGTTTTACTGTGCCATCACAACCGGCTCCATGCGGTGCATTTCTGTACAGCTAGGCTGCTGCAGTATCAGTCACCGTGTGCATGCTCTGTTAGCGGAACAGCCCCCGGAAAGCAGCAGACCAGGCCACATGGGGCTCCAGCTGCTCTATGTATATTACTGAGCCTATATAATCACTAGCTGCCGGTGACCATCCCTCGCTGAGTCTGTGAAAGACCTTTCTGGAACGACATACTGTCCTGATACTCATCCCCACAGCACGTTGCAGTTATCTATCGTCCCCTGGACCACATGGCCAACGTCGGCGAAATATAGTGGCGCCTATATTATGAGCCAGTCACCGTGATACAATGTGGTCAGTAACAGCTGCAGGAGGCGCATGTAAAGCGATACACAATCCCCTGACGGATGAAGACGTAACAGTTCCCACGCGTTTCATGTTACTATTGTACTATCCTCCTCTAGTTCCACGCAGCAGTATACAGCAATGATACAGAGATTATATACACAAGACGGAACATGCTCTTACCTCGTTCTTATACAGGACTTTACCGACTGGACAAACCACACACGCCGTCCCGGCACCGAACATCTCCTTCACCCGCTCCTCCTTCAGTGCCGTCACCAGATCGCGCATGGTGAGGTAGCGCTCAGACACTTTACACTCCCCCTGGAGACAGACAGATGGGAGGACAATGAGAGATGGAGTCTCGTCTCACTGGAGCGAGGAATGATGGAGGCTATTTCTTATCCAGACACCGGGCATCAATTCCTAGAGGGGTTGTAAGCTTACACACTGCAGCGTCACTGCGGACTGTGGGGCTCGTTGTATAAATACAGTGATCGCAAAAACGCTCTATGGCGCGTATTTTACCTAGAACAGCGTCCTGAGACCCACGTTTAGAAGATGAGATGGTCCCACAGGACGCGCTCATCTGCGTCTGTGTGTGGCATTGCGCTGGGAGAGGACACAGGAGGTGACTGGCTGTTTCCTCAGCCAATCACCTCCTGTAGCAGCGGCGGAGACAGGGTCAGCATGCAGCACGGAGGAGCAACCAATCACAGCCTGCGCTGTCTCCCGCCAGTCCGGAACGGTTTGAATCCCCCTCACCGAAGCGCGCTGACCATGAATCTGTGCTGCAGCGCTGGCAGACTGGCCCCGCTCACCCGGCACTGCTCCACCCCCTCCCCGCTGCTCGCTGACCCTGTCTCCACCGCCAGCACCAAGAGACTGGCCCCGCTCACCCGACACCGCGTCCTCCTCCACAACGGTGAGTGCCGCTCTGCGTCTGCCCTGTGCTCTACCTGGCGCAATGTGTATAACGTGCTCTGCCTGGTGCAATGTGTATAACGTGCTCTACCTGGTGCAATGTGTATAACGTGCTCTACCTGGTGCAATGTGTATAACGTGCTCTACCTGGTGCAATGTGTATAACGTGCTCTACCTGTCGCAATGTGTATAACGTGCTCTACCTGGCGCAATGTGTATAACATGCTCTACCTGGTGCAATGTGTATAATGTGCTCTGCCTGGTGCAATGTGTGTAACGTGCTCTACCTGTCGCAATGTGTATAACGTGCTCTACCTGGCGCAATGTGTATAACATGCTCTACCTGGTGCAATGTGTATAACGTGCTCTGCCTGGTGCAATGTGTATAACGTGCTCTACCTGGTGCAATGTGTATAACATGCTCTACCTGGTGCAATGTGTATAACGTGCTCTGCCTGGTGCAATGTGTATAACGTGCTCTACCTAGTGCAATGTGTATAACGTGCTCTACCTGGTGCAATGTGTATAACGTGCTCTGCCTGGTGCAATGTGTATAACGTGCTCTATCTGGTGCAATGTGAATAACGTGCTCTGCCTGGTGCAATGTGTATAACGTGCTCTGCATGGTGCAATGTGTATAACGTGCTCTATCTGGTGCAATGTGTATAACGTGCTCTACCTGGTGCAATGTGTATAACGTGCTCTGCCTGGTGCAATGTGTATAACGTGCTCTACCTGGTGCAATGTGTATAACGTGCTCTGCCTGGTGCAATGTGTATAACGTGCTCTACCTGGTGCAATGTGTATAACGTGCTCTACCTGGTGCAATGTGTATAACGTGCTCTACCTGGTGTAATGTGTATAACGTGCTCTATCTGGTGCAATGTGAATAACGTGCTCTGCCTGGTGCAATGTGTATAACGTGCTCTATCTGGTGCAATGTGAATAACGTGCTCTACCTGGTGCAATGTGTATAACGTGCTCTGCCTGGTGCAATGTGTATAACGTGCTCTACCTGGTGCAATGTGTATAACGTGCTCTACCTGGTGCAATGTGTATAACGTGCTCTACCTGGTGTAATGTGTATAACGTGCTCTGCCTGGTGCAATGTGTATAACGTGCTCTGCCTGGTGCAATGTGTATAACGTGCTTTACCTGGCGCAATGTGTATAACGTGCTCTACCTGGCGCAATGTGTATAACGTGCTCTGCCTGGCGCAATGTGTATAACGTGCTCTGCCTGGCGCAATGTGTATAACGTGCTCTGCCTGGCGCAATGTGTATAACGTGCTCTGCCTGGCGCAATGTGTATAACGTGCTCTGCCTGGCGCAATGTGTATAACGTACTCTGCCTGGTGCAATGTGTATAATGTGCTCTGCCTGGTGCAATGTGTATAACGTGCTCTGCCTGAAGCAATGTGTATAACGTGCTCTCCCTGCTGCAATGTGTATAACGTGCTCTACCTGGTGCAATGTGTATAACGTGCTCTACCTGGTGCAATGTGTATAACGTGCTCTGCCTGGTGCAATGTGTATAACGTGCTTTACCTGGCGCAATGTGTATAACCTGCTCTGCCTGGCGCAATGTGTATAACGTGCTCTGCCTGGCGCAATGTGTATAACGTGCTCTACCTGGCGCAATGTGTATAATGTGCTCTACCGGGCGCAATGTGTATGACGTGCTCTACCTGGTGCAATGTGTATGACGTGCTCTGCCTGGTACATTGTGTATAAAGTGCTCTGCCTGGCGCAATGTGTATGACGTGCTCTGCCTGCGCAATGTGTATAACGTGCTCTACCTGGTGCAATGTGTATATTGTGCTCTGCCTGGTGCAATGTGTATAACGTGCTCAGCCTGGTGCAATATGTATAACGTGCTCTGCCTGGTGCAATGTGTATAACGTGCTCTGCCTGGTGCAATGTGTATAACGTGCTCTGCCTGGTGCAATGTGTATAACGTGCTCTGCCTGGTGTAATGTGTATAACGTACTCTACCTGGTGCAATGTGTATAACGTGCTCTGCCTGGTGCAATGTGTATAACGTGCTCTGCCTGGTGCAATGTGTATAATGTGCTCAGCCTGGTGCAAAGTGTATAACGTGCTCTGCCTGGTGCAAAGTGTATAACGTGCTCTGCCTGGTGCAATGTGTATAATGTGCTCAGCCTGGTGCAATGTGTATAACGTGCTCTGCCTGAAGCAATGTGTATAACGTGCTCTCCCTGCTGCAATGTGTATAACGTGCTCTACCTGGTGCAATGTGTATAACGTGCTCTACCTGGTGCAATGTGTATAACGTGCTCTGCCTGGTGCAATGTGTATAACGTGCTTTACCTGGCGCAATGTGTATAACCTGCTCTGCCTGGCGCAATGTGTATAACGTGCTCTGCCTGGCGCAATGTGTATAACGTGCTCTACCTGGCGCAATGTGTATAATGTGCTCTACCGGGCGCAATGTGTATGACGTGCTCTACCTGGTGCAATGTGTATGACGTGCTCTGCCTGGTACATTGTGTATAAAGTGCTCTGCCTGGCGCAATGTGTATGACGTGCTCTGCCTGCGCAATGTGTATAACGTGCTCTACCTGGTGCAATGTGTATATTGTGCTCTGCCTGGTGCAATGTGTATAACGTGCTCAGCCTGGTGCAATATGTATAACGTGCTCTGCCTGGTGCAATGTGTATAACGTGCTCTGCCTGGTGCAATGTGTATAACGTGCTCTGCCTGGTGCAATGTGTATAACGTGCTCTGCCTGGTGTAATGTGTATAACGTACTCTACCTGGTGCAATGTGTATAACGTGCTCTGCCTGGTGCAATGTGTATAACGTGCTCTGCTGGTGCAGTGTGTATAATGTGCTCTGCCTGATGCAATGTGTATAACGTGCTCTGCTGGTGCAGTGTGTATAATGTGCTCTGCCTGGTGCAATGTGTATAACGTGCTCTGCCTGGTGCAATGTGTATAACGTGCTCTACCTGGTGCAATGTGTATAACGTGCTCAGCCTGGTGCAATATGTATAACGTGCTCTGCCTGGTGCAATGTGTATAACGTGCTCTGCCTGGTGCAATGTGTATAACGTGCTCTGCCTGGTGTAATGTGTATAACGTACTCTACCTGGTGCAATGTGTATAACGTGCTCTGCCTGGTGTAATGTGAATAACGTGCTCTGCCTGGTGCAATGTGTATAACGTGCTCTGCCTGGTGCAAAGTGTATAACGTGCTCTGCCTGGTGCAATGTGTATAACGTGCTCTACCTGGTGCAATGTGTATAACGTGCTCTGCCTGGTGCAATGTGTATAACGTGCTCTATCTGGTGCAATGTGTATAACGTGCTCTACCTGGTGTAATGTGTATAACGTGCTCTGCCTGGTGCAATGTGTATAACGTGCTCTGCCTGGCGCAATGTGTATAACGTGCTTTACCTGGCGCAATGTGTATAACATGCTCTGCCTGGCGCAATGTGTATAACGTGCTCTGCCTGGCGCAATGTGTATAACGTGCTCTGCCTGGCGCAATGTGTATAACGTGCTCTGCCTGGCGCAATGTGTATAACGTGCTCTGCCTGGCGCAATGTGTATAACGTGCTCTGCCTGGTGCAATGTGTATAATGTGCTCTGCCTGGTGCAATGTGTATAACGTGCTCTGCCTGGAGCAATGTGTATAACGTGCTCTACCTGGTGCAATGTGTATAACGTGCTCTACCTGGTGCAATGTGTATAACGTGCTCTACCTGGTGCAAGGTGTATAACGTGCTCTGCCTGGTGCAATGTGTATAACGTGCTTTACCTGGCGCAATGTGTATAACGTGCTCTGCCTGGCGCAATGTGTATAACATGCTCTGCCTGGCGCAATGTGTATAACGTGCTCTACCTGGCGCAATGTGTATAATGTGCTCTACCGGGCGCAATGTGTATGACGTGCTCTGCCTGTGCAATGTGTATGACGTGCTCTGCCTGGTACATTGTGTATAAAGTGCTCTGCCTGGCGCAATGTGTATGACGTGCTCTGCCTGCGCAATGTGTATAACGTGCTCTACCTGGTGCAATGTGTATATCGTGCTCTGCCTGGTGCAATGTGTATAACGTGCTCAGCCTGGTGCAATATGTATAACGTGCTCTGCCTGGTGCAATGTGTATAACGTGCTCTGCCTGGTGCAATGTGTATAACGTGCTCTGCCTGGTGCAATGTGTATAACGTGCTCTGCCTGGTGTAATGTGTATAACGTACTCTACCTGGTGCAATGTGTATAACGTGCTCTGCCTGGTGCAATGTGTATAACGTGCTCTGCCTGGTGCAATGTGTATAATGTGCTCTGCCTGGTGCAATGTGTATAACGTGCTCTGCCTGGAGCAATGTGTATAACGTGCTCTACCTGGTGTAATGTGTATAACGTGCTCTACCTGGTGCAATGTGTATAACGTGCTCTGCCTGGTGCAATGTGTATAACGTGCTCTGCCTGGTGCAAAGTGTATAACGTACTCTACCTGGTGCAATGTGTATAACGTGCTCTGCCTGGTGCAATGTGTATAATGTGCTCTGCCTGGTGCAATGTGTATAACGTGCTCTGCCTGGTGCAATGTGTATAACGTGCTCTGCCTGGTGTAATGTGTATAACGTACTCTACCTGGTGCAATGTGTATAACGTGCTCTGCCTGGTGCAATGTGTATAACGTGCTCTGCCTGGTGCAATGTGTATAATGTGCTCTGCCTGGTGCAATGTGTATAACGTGCTCTGCCTGGAGCAATGTGTATAACGTGCTCTACCTGGTGTAATGTGTATAACGTGCTCTGCCTGGAGCAATGTGTATAACGTGCTCTACCTGGTGTAATGTGTATAACGTGCTCTACCTGGTGCAATGTGTATAACGTGCTCTACCTGGTGCAAGGTGTATAACGTGCTCTACCTGGTGCAAGGTGTATAACGTGCTCTGCCTGGTGCAATATGTATAACGTGCTCTGCCTGGTGCAATGTGTATAACGTGCTCTGCCTGGTGCAATGTGTATAACGTGCTCTGCCTGGTGCAATGTGTATAACGTGATCTGCCTGGTGTAATGTGTATAACGTACTCTACCTGGTGCAATGTGTATAACGTGCTCTGCCTGGTGCAATGTGTATAACGTGCTCTGCCTGGTGCAATGTGTATAATGTGCTCAGCCTGGTGCAAAGTGTATAACGTGCTCTGCCTGGTGCAATGTGTATAACGTGCTCTACCTGGTGCAATGTGTATAACGTGCTCTGCCTGGTGCAATGTGTATAACGTGATCTGCCTGGTGCAATGTGTATAACGTGCTCAGCCTGGTGCAATATGTATAACGTGCTCTGCCTGGTGCAATGTGTATAACGTGCTCTGCCTGGTGCAATGTGTATAACGTGCTCTGCCTGGTGCAATGTGTATAACGTGATCTGCCTGGTGTAATGTGTATAACGTACTCTACCTGGTGCAATGTGTATAACGTGCTCTGCCTGGTGCAATGTGTATAACGTGCTCTGCCTGGTGCAATGTGTATAATGTGCTCAGCCTGGTGCAAAGTGTATAACGTGCTCTGCCTGGTGCAATGTGTATAACGTGCTCTACCTGGTGCAATGTGTATAACGTGCTCTGCCTGGTGCAATGTGTATAACGTGATCTGCCTGGTGCAATGTGTATAACGTGCTCTGCCTGGTGCAAAGTGTATAACGTGCTCTGCCTGGTGCAATGTGTATAACGTGCTCTGCTGGTGCAGTGTGTATAATGTGCTCTGCCTGATGCAATGTGTATAACGTGCTCTGCTGGTGCAGTGTGTATAATGTGCTCTGCCTGATGCAATGTGTATAACGTGCTCTGCTGGTGCAGTGTGTATAATGTGCTCTGCCTGGTGCAATGTGTATAACGTGCTCTGCCTGGTGCAATGTGTATAACGTGCTCTACCTGGTGCAATGTGTATAACGTGCTCTGCCTGGTGCAATGTGTATAACGTGCTCTGCCTGGTGTAATGTGTATAACGTGCTCTGCCTGGTGCAATGTGTATAACGTGCTCTGCCTGGTGCAATGTGTATAACGTGCTCTGCCTGGTGCAATGTGTATAACGTGCTCTGCCTGGTGTAATGTGTATAACGTGCTCTGCCTGGTGTAATGTGTATAACGTGCTCTGCCTGGTGCAATGTGTATAACGTGCTCTGCCTGTGCAATGTGTATAACATGCTCTGCCTGGTGCAATGTGTATAACGTGCTCTGCCTGGTGTAATGTGTATAACGTGCTCTGCCTGGTGCAATGTGTATAACGTGCTCTGCTGGTGCAGTGTGTATAATGTGCTCTGCCTGGTGCAATGTGTATAACGTGCTCTGCTGGTGCAGTGTGTATAATGTGCTCTGCCTGGTGCAATGTGTATAACGTGCTCTGCTTGGTGCAATGTGTATAACGTGCTCTACCTGGCGCAATGTGTATAACGTGCTCTACCTGGTGCAGTGTGTATAACATGCTCTACCTGGTGCAGTGTGTATAACATGCTCTACCTGGTGCAATGTGTATAACGTGCTCTGCCTGGTGCAATGTGTATAACGTGCTCTGCCTGATGCAATGTGTATAACGTGCTCTACCTGGTGCAATGTGTATAACGTGCTCTACCTGGTGCAATGTGTATAACGTGCTCTGCCTGGTGCAATGTGTATAACGTGCTCTATCTGGTGCAATGTGTATAACGTGCTCTGCCTGGTGCAATGTGTATAACGTGCTCTGCATGGTGCAATGTGTATAACGTGCTCTATCTGGTGCAATGTGTATAACGTGCTCTACCTGGTGCAATGTGTATAACGTGCTCTGCCTGGTGCAATGTGTATAACGTGCTCTGCCTGGTGCAATGTGTATAACGTGCTCTGCTGGTGCAATGTGTATAACGTGCTCTACCTGGTGCAATGTGTATAACGTGCTCTACCTGGTGCAATGTGTATAACGTGCTCTGCCTGATGCAATGTGTATAACGTGCTCTATCTGGTGCAATGTGAATAACGTGCTCTGCCTGGTGCAATGTGTATAACGTGCTCTGCCTGGTGCAATGTGTATAACGTGCTCTATCTGGTGCAATGTGTATAACGTGCTCTGCCTGGTGCAAAGTGTATAACGTGCTCTGCCTGGTGCAATGTGTATAACATGCTCTACCTGGTGCAATGTGTATAACGTGCTCTGCCTGGTGCAATGTGTATAACGTCCTCTGCCTGGTGCAATGTGTATAACGTGCTCTACCTGGTGCAATGTGTATAACGTGCTCTACCTGGTGCAATGTGTATAATGTGCTCTGCCTGGTGCAATGTGTATAACGTGCTCTGCCTGGTGCAATGTGTATAACGTGCTCTGCTGGTGCAGTGTGTATAATGTGCTCTGCCTGGTGCAATGTGTATAACGTGCTCTGCCTGGTGCAATGTGTATAACGTGCTCTGCCTGGTGTAATGTGTATAACGTGCTCTGTCTGGTGCAATGTGTATAACATGCTCTGCTGGTGCAGTGTGTATAATGTGCTCTGCCTGGTGCAATGTGTATAACGTGCTCTGCTGGTGCAGTGTGTATAATGTGCTCTGCCTGGTGCAATGTGTATAACGTGCTCTGCCTGGTGCAATGTGTATAACGTGCTCTGCTGGTGCAGTGTGTATAATGTGCTCTGCCTGGTGCAATGTGTATAACGTGCTCTGCCTGGTGCAATGTGTATAACGTGCTCTGCCTGGTGCAATGTGTATAACGTGCTCTGTCTGGTGCAATGTGTATAACATGCTCTGCTGGTGCAGTGTGTATAATGTGCTCTGCCTGGTGCAATGTGTATAACGTGCTCTGCTGGTGCAGTGTGTATAATGTGCTCTGCCTGGCGCAATGTGTATAACGTGCTCTGCCTGGCGCAATGTGTATAACGTGCTCTACCTGGTGCAATGTGTATAACGTGCTCTGCTGGTGTAGTGTGTATAATGTGCTCTGCCTGGTGCAATGTGTATAACGTGCTCTGCCTGGTGCAATGTGTATAACGTGCTCTGCTGGTGTAGTGTGTATAATGTGCTCTGCCTGGTGCAATGTGTATAACGTGCTCTACCTGGTGCAATGTGTATAACGTGCTCTGCTGGTGTAGTGTGTATAACGTGCTCTGCCTGGTGCAATGTGTATAACGTGCTCTGCCTGGCGCAATGTGTATAACATGCTCTGCCTGGCGCAATGTGTATAACGTGCTCTGCCTGGCGCAATGTGTATAACGTGCTCTGCCTGGCGCAATGTGTATAACGTGCTCTGCCTGGCGCAATGTGTATAACGTGCTCTGCCTGGCGCAATGTGTATAACGTGCTCTGCCTGGTGCAATGTGTATAACATGCTCTGCCTGGAGCAATGTGTATAACGTGCTCTACCTGGTGCAATGTGTATAACGTGCTCTACCTGGTGCAATGTGTATAACGTGCTCTACCTGGTGCAAGGTGTATAACGTGCTCTGCCTGGTGCAATGTGTATAACGTGCTTTACCTGGCGCAATGTGTATAACGTGCTCTGCCTGGCGCAATGTGTATAACATGCTCTGCCTGGCGCAATGTGTATAACGTGCTCTACCTGGCGCAATGTGTATAATGTGCTCTACCGGGCGCAATGTGTATGACGTGCTCTGCCTGTGCAATGTGTATGGCGTGCTCTGCCTGGCACATTGTGTATAAAGTGCTCTGCCTGGCGCAATGTGTATGACGTGCTCTGCCTGCGCAATGTGTATAACGTGCTCTACCTGGTGCAATGTGTATAACGTGCTCTACCTGGTGCAATGTGTATAACGTGCTCTGCCTGATGCAATGTGTATAACGTGCTCTATCTGGTGCAATGTGAATAACGTGCTCTGCCTGGTGCAATGTGTATAACGTGCTCTGCCTGGTGCAATGTGTATAACGTGCTCTATCTGGTGCAATGTGTATAACGTGCTCTGCCTGGTGCAAAGTGTATAACGTGCTCTGCCTGGTGCAATGTGTATAACGTGCTCTACCTGGTGCAATGTGTATAACGTGCTCTGCTGGTGTAGTGTGTATAATGTGCTCTGCCTGGTGCAATGTGTATAACGTGCTCTGCCTGGTGCAATGTGTATAACGTGCTCTGCTGGTGCAGTGTGTATAATGTGCTCTGCCTGGTGCAATGTGTATAACGTGCTCTGCCTGGTGCAATGTGTATAACGTGCTCTGCCTGGTGTAATGTGTATAACGTGCTCTGTCTGGTGCAATGTGTATAACGTGCTCTGCTGGTGCAGTGTGTATAATGTGCTCTGCCTGGTGCAATGTGTATAACGTGCTCTGCTGGTGCAGTGTGTATAATGTGCTCTGCCTGGCGCAATGTGTATAACGTGCTCTGCCTGGCGCAATGTGTATAACGTGCTCTGCCTGGCGCAATGTGTATAACGTGCTCTGCCTGGCGCAATGTGTATAACGTGCTCTGCCTGGCGCAATGTGTATAACGTGCTCTGCCTGGCGCAATGTGTATAACATGCTCTGCCTGGCGCAATGTGTATAACGTGCTCTGCCTGGCACAATGTGTATAACGTGCTCTGCCTGGTGCAATGTGTATAATGTGCTCTGCCTGGTGCAATGTGTATAACGTGCTCTGCCTGGAGCAATGTGTATAACGTGCTCTACCTGGTGCAATGTGTATAACGTGCTCTACCTGGTGCAATGTGTATAACGTGCTCTACCTGGTGCAAGGTGTATAACGTGCTCTGCCTGGTGCAATGTGTATAACGTGCTTTACCTGGCGCAATGTGTATAACATGCTCTGCCTGGCGCAATGTGTATAACGTGCTCTACCTGGCGCAATGTGTATAATGTGCTCTACCGGGCGCAATGTGTATGACGTGCTCTGCCTGTGCAATGTGTATGACGTGCTCTGCCTGGTACATTGTGTATAAAGTGCTCTGCCTGGCGCAATGTGTATGACGTGCTCTGCCTGCGCAATGTGTATAACGTGCTCTACCTGGTGCAATGTGTATATTGTGCTCTGCCTGGTGCAATGTGTATAACGTGCTCAGCCTGGTGCAATATGTATAACGTGCTCTGCCTGGTGCAATGTGTATAACGTGCTCTGCCTGGTGTAATGTGTATAACGTACTCTACCTGGTGCAATGTGTATAACGTGCTCTGCCTGGTGCAATGTGTATAACGTGCTCTACCTGGTGCAATGTGTATAACGTGCTCTGCCTGGTGCAATGTGTATAACGTGCTCTACCTGGTGCAATGTGTATAACGTACTCTACCTGGTGCAATGTGTATAACGTGCTCTACCTGGTGCAATGTGTATAACGTGCTCTACCTGGTGCAATGTGTATAACGTGCTCTGCCTGATGCAATGTGTATAACGTGCTCTATCTGGTGCAATGTGAATAACGTGCTCTGCCTGGTGCAATGTGTATAACGTGCTCTGCCTGGTGCAATGTGTATAACGTGCTCTACCTGGTGCAATGTGTATAACGTGCTCTGCCTGGTGCAAAGTGTATAACGTGCTCTGCCTGGTGCAATGTGTATAACGTGCTCTACCTGGTGCAATGTGTATAACGTGCTCTGCCTGGTGCAATGTGTATAACGTGCTCTGCCTGGTGTAATGTGTATAACGTGCTCTGCCTGGTGCAATGTGTATAACGTGCTCTGCCTGGTGCAATGTGTATAACGTGCTCTGCCTGGTGCAATGTGTATAACGTGCTCTGCCTGGTGTAATGTGTATAACGTGCTCTGCCTGGTGTAATGTGTATAACGTGCTCTGCCTGGTGCAATGTGTATAACGTGCTCTGCCTGTGCAATGTGTATAACATGCTCTGCCTGGTGCAATGTGTATAACGTGCTCTGCCTGGTGTAATGTGTATAACGTGCTCTGCCTGGTGCAATGTGTATAACGTGCTCTGCTGGTGCAGTGTGTATAATGTGCTCTGCCTGGTGCAATGTGTATAACGTGCTCTGCTGGTGCAGTGTGTATAACGTGCTCTGCCTGGTGCAATGTGTATAACGTGCTCTGCCTGGTGCAATGTGTATAACGTGCTCTGCCTGGTGCAATGTGTATAACGTGCTCTGCCTGGTGCAATGTGTATAACGTGCTCTGCCTGGTGCAATGTGTATAACGTGCTCTGCCTGGTGCAATGTGTATAACGTGCTCTGCCTGGTGCAAAGTGTATAACGTGCTCTGCCTGTCGCAATGTGTATAACGTGCTCTACCTGGCGCAATGTGTATAACATGCTCTACCTGGTGCAGTGTGTATAACATGCTCTACCTGGTGCAATGTGTATAACGTGCTCTGCCTGGTGCAATGTGTATAACGTGCTCTGCCTGATGCAATGTGTATAACGTGCTCTACCTGGTGCAATGTGTATAACGTGCTCTACCTGGTGCAATGTGTATAACGTGCTCTGCCTGGTGCAATGTGTATAACGTGCTCTATCTGGTGCAATGTGTATAACGTGCTCTGCCTGGTGCAATGTGTATAACGTGCTCTGCATGGTGCAATGTGTATAACGTGCTCTATCTGGTGCAATGTGTATAACGTGCTCTACCTGGTGCAATGTGTATAACGTGCTCTGCCTGGTGCAATGTGTATAACGTGCTCTGCCTGGTGCAATGTGTATAACGTGCTCTGCTGGTGCAATGTGTATAACGTGCTCTACCTGGTGCAATGTGTATAACGTGCTCTACCTGGTGCAATGTGTATAACGTGCTCTGCCTGATGCAATGTGTATAACGTGCTCTATCTGGTGCAATGTGAATAACGTGCTCTGCCTGGTGCAATGTGTATAACGTGCTCTGCCTGGTGCAATGTGTATAACGTGCTCTATCTGGTGCAATGTGTATAACGTGCTCTGCCTGGTGCAAAGTGTATAACGTGCTCTGCCTGGTGCAATGTGTATAACGTGCTCTACCTGGTGCAATGTGTATAACGTGCTCTGCCTGGTGCAATGTGTATAACGTCCTCTGCCTGGTGCAATGTGTATAACGTGCTCTACCTGGTGCAATGTGTATAACGTGCTCTGCTGGTGTAGTGTGTATAATGTGCTCTGCCTGGTGCAATGTGTATAACGTGCTCTGCCTGGTGCAATGTGTATAACGTGCTCTGCTGGTGCAGTGTGTATAATGTGCTCTGCCTGGTGCAATGTGTATAACGTGCTCTGCCTGGTGCAATGTGTATAACGTGCTCTGCCTGGTGCAATGTGTATAACGTGCTCTGTCTGGTGCAATGTGTATAACATGCTCTGCTGGTGCAGTGTGTATAATGTGCTCTGCCTGGTGCAATGTGTATAACGTGCTCTGCTGGTGCAGTGTGTATAATGTGCTCTGCCTGGCGCAATGTGTATAACGTGCTCTGCCTGGCGCAATGTGTATAACGTGCTCTACCTGGTGCAATGTGTATAACGTGCTCTGCTGGTGTAGTGTGTATAATGTGCTCTGCCTGGTGCAATGTGTATAACGTGCTCTGCCTGGTGCAATGTGTATAACGTGCTCTGCTGGTGTAGTGTGTATAATGTGCTCTGCCTGGTGCAATGTGTATAACGTGCTCTACCTGGTGCAATGTGTATAACGTGCTCTGCTGGTGTAGTGTGTATAATGTGCTCTGCCTGGTGCAATGTGTATAACGTGCTCTGCCTGGCGCAATGTGTATAACATGCTCTGCCTGGCGCAATGTGTATAACGTGCTCTGCCTGGCGCAATGTGTATAACGTGCTCTGCCTGGCGCAATGTGTATAACGTGCTCTGCCTGGCGCAATGTGTATAACGTGCTCTGCCTGGCGCAATGTGTATAACGTGCTCTGCCTGGCGCAATGTGTATAACGTGCTCTGCCTGGTGCAATGTGTATAACATGCTCTGCCTGGAGCAATGTGTATAACGTGCTCTACCTGGTGCAATGTGTATAACGTGCTCTACCTGGTGCAATGTGTATAACGTGCTCTACCTGGTGCAAGGTGTATAACGTGCTCTGCCTGGTGCAATGTGTATAACGTGCTTTACCTGGCGCAATGTGTATAACGTGCTCTGCCTGGCGCAATGTGTATAACATGCTCTGCCTGGCGCAATGTGTATAACGTGCTCTACCTGGCGCAATGTGTATAATGTGCTCTACCGGGCGCAATGTGTATGACGTGCTCTGCCTGTGCAATGTGTATGACGTGCTCTGCCTGGTACATTGTGTATAAAGTGCTCTGCCTGGCGCAATGTGTATGACGTGCTCTGCCTGCGCAATGTGTATAACGTGCTCTACCTGGTGCAATGTGTATATTGTGCTCTGCCTGGTGCAATGTGTATAACGTGCTCAGCCTGGTGCAATATGTATAACGTGCTCTGCCTGGTGCAATGTGTATAACGTGCTCTGCCTGGTGCAATGTGTATAACGTGCTCTGCCTGGTGCAATGTGTATAACGTGCTCTGCCTGGTGTAATGTGTATAACGTACTCTACCTGGTGCAATGTGTATAACGTGCTCTGCCTGGTGCAATGTGTATAACGTGCTCTACCTGGTGCAATGTGTATAACGTGCTCTGCCTGGTGCAATGTGTATAACGTGCTCTACCTGGTGCAATGTGTATAACGTACTCTACCTGGTGCAATGTGTATAACGTGCTCTACCTGGTGCAATGTGTATAACGTGCTCTACCTGGTGCAATGTGTATAACGTGCTCTGCCTGATGCAATGTGTATAACGTGCTCTATCTGGTGCAATGTGAATAACGTGCTCTGCCTGGTGCAATGTGTATAACGTGCTCTGCCTGGTGCAATGTGTATAACGTGCTCTACCTGGTGCAATGTGTATAACGTGCTCTGCCTGGTGCAAAGTGTATAACGTGCTCTGCCTGGTGCAATGTGTATAACGTGCTCTACCTGGTGCAATGTGTATAACGTGCTCTGCCTGGTGCAATGTGTATAACGTGCTCTGCCTGGTGTAATGTGTATAACGTGCTCTGCCTGGTGCAATGTGTATAACGTGCTCTGCCTGGTGCAATGTGT
Organism: Pseudophryne corroboree; assembly: GCF_028390025.1. Taxonomy (NCBI): domain Eukaryota; kingdom Metazoa; phylum Chordata; class Amphibia; order Anura; family Myobatrachidae; genus Pseudophryne; species Pseudophryne corroboree. The sequence goes on along the minus strand of NC_086449.1, from coordinate 831,215,353 downwards.
ATAACGTGCTCTGCCTGGTGCAATGTGTATAACGTGCTCTGCCTGGTGTAATGTGTATAACGTGCTCTGCCTGGTGTAATGTGTATAACGTGCTCTGCCTGGTGCAATGTGTATAACGTGCTCTGCCTGTGCAATGTGTATAACATGCTCTGCCTGGTGCAATGTGTATAACGTGCTCTGCCTGGTGTAATGTGTATAACGTGCTCTGCCTGGTGCAATGTGTATAACGTGCTCTGCTGGTGCAGTGTGTATAAAGTGCTCTGCCTGGTGCAATGTGTATAACGTGCTCTGCTGGTGCAGTGTGTATAATGTGCTCTGCCTGGTGCAATGTGTATAACGTGCTCTGCCTGGTGCAATGTGTATAACGTGCTCTGCCTGGTGCAATGTGTATAACGTGCTCTGCCTGGCGCAATGTGTATAACGTGCTCTGCCTGGCGCAATGTGTATAACATGCTCTACCTGGTGCAATGTGTATAACGTGCTCTGCCTGGTGCAATGTGTATAACGTCCTCTGCCTGGTGCAATGTGTATAACGTGCTCTACCTGGTGCAATGTGTATAACGTGCTCTGCTGGTGTAGTGTGTATAATGTGCTCTGCCTGGTGCAATGTGTATAACGTGCTCTGCCTGGTGCAATGTGTATAACGTGCTCTGCTGGTGCAGTGTGTATAATGTGCTCTGCCTGGTGCAATGTGTATAACGTGCTCTGCCTGGTGCAATGTGTATAACGTGCTCTGCCTGGTGTAATGTGTATAACGTGCTCTGTCTGGTGCAATGTGTATAACATGCTCTGCTGGTGCAGTGTGTATAATGTGCTCTGCCTGGTGCAATGTGTATAACGTGCTCTGCTGGTGCAGTGTGTATAATGTGCTCTGCCTGGCGCAATGTGTATAACGTGCTCTGCCTGGCGCAATGTGTATAACGTGCTCTACCTGGTGCAATGTGTATAACGTGCTCTGCTGGTGTAGTGTGTATAATGTGCTCTGCCTGGTGCAATGTGTATAACGTGCTCTGCCTGGTGCAATGTGTATAACGTGCTCTGCTGGTGTAGTGTGTATAATGTGCTCTGCCTGGTGCAATGTGTATAACGTGCTCTACCTGGTGCAATGTGTATAACGTGCTCTGCTGGTGTAGTGTGTATAATGTGCTCTGCCTGGTGCAATGTGTATAACGTGCTCTGCCTGGCGCAATGTGTATAACGTGCTCTACCTGGTGCAATGTGTATAACGTGCTCTGCTGGTGCAGTGTGTATAACGTGCTCTGCCTGGTGCAATGTGTATAACGTGCTCTGCCTGGTGCAATGTGTATAACGTGCTCTGCCTGGTGCAATGTGTATAACGTGCTCTGCCTGGTGCAATGTGTATAACGTGCTCTGCCTGGTGCAATGTGTATAATGTGCTCTACCTGGTCCAATGTGTATAACGAGCTCTGCCTGGTGTAATGTGTATAACGTGCTCTGCCTGGTGCAATGTGTATAACATGCTCTGCTGGTGCAGTGTGTATAATGTGCTCTGCCTGGCGCAATGTGTATAACGTGCTCTACCTGGTGCAATGTGTATAACGTGCTCTGCTGGTGCAGTGTGTATAACGTGCTCTGCCTGGTGCAATGTGTATAAGTGCTCTGCCTGGTGCAATGTGTATAACGTGCTCTACCTGGTGTAATGTGTATAACGTGCTCTGCCTGGTGCAATGTGTATAACATGCTCTGCTGGTGCAATGTGTATAACGTGCTCTGCCTGGCGCAATGTGTATAACGTGCTCTACCTGGTGCAATGTGTATAACGTGCTCTGCTGGTGCAGTGTGTATAACGTGCTCTGCCTGGTGCAATGTGTATAAGTGCTCTGCCTGGTGCAATGTGTATAAGTGCTCTGCCTGGTGCAATGTGTATAACGTGCTCTGCCTGGTGTAATGTGTATAACGTGCTCTGCCTGGTGCAATGTGTATAACATGCTCTGCTGGTGCAGTGTGTATAACGTGCTCTGCCTGGTGCAATGTGTATAACGTGCTCTGCCTGGTGTAATGTGTATAACGTGCTCTGCCTGGTGCAATGTGTATAATGTGCTCTACCTGGTGCAATGTGTATAACGTGCTCTGCCTGGTGCAATGTGTATAACGTGCTCTGCTGGTGCAGTGTGTATAATGTGCTCTGCCTGGCGCAATGTGTATAACGTGCTCTGCCTGGCGCAATGTGTATAACGTGCTCTGCCTGGTGCAATGTGTATAACGTGCTCTGCCTGGTGCAATGTGTATAACGTGCTCTGCCTGGTGCAATATGTAGAACATGCTCTACGTGGTGCAATGTGTATAACGTGCTCTACTTGGCGCTGTATGTATAAGCTGCACTACTGTGTGGTGTAATGTGAATTGGCACTATTATGTGGCCACGCCCCTTCCCCATGAAGCAACAGCCCTAAATTTTTGCTGCGCGCCTTCGGAGCGCACTGTCCATGCTTTAGCGTGTAAGAAGGGGAGCACCAATTTGCTTTCTGCCTTAGGGCGCCAAAATGTCTAGTTACAGCTCTGGTGCGGGGTGTCCTGTACGCTACACAGTTCAGCAGCGCTGACACCCCATCCTCCCCCCTTACAGCACTTTGTAATGTCCAAATCAAGTCTGTGTTTTTTTATTTTTATAATAAGATTAATAAAAACCTTAATTCCGATGGGACCCAGAAAAGGACAGGAAGGACCCCAATTTTTAAAAGTGAGGGGTCCCTGAGACCCACTTTTTTTAGGACTCAGCGCGATCTCTGTAAATAGGACACAACAGGATATGACATAAGGAGACTGCGCACTGTGTAACAAATGACGCGGGATGCTCCGCGTACTCACCCACTCCCGCGCCAGATCTAGAATGCTGTGCCTTGTAACCCCGGGGAGAATGATGCCATCTAGTGGTGGGGTAGCCAGCTCCAGTTCTGAAAACATAAAGAGGTATTACAGGAGTTACTATATAATAATCTATATGTCTTCTAATACTGGATCAGACAGTTCCCTGTACATCTTCTAATACTGGATCAGACAGTCCCCTGTGCATCTTCTAATACTGGATCAGACAGTCCCCTGTGCATCTTCTAATACTGGATCAGACAGTTCCCTGTGCATCTTCTAATACTGGATCAGACAGTCCCCTGTGCATCTTCTAATACTGGATCAGACAGTTCCCTGTGCATCTTCTAATACTGGATCAGACAGTCCCCTGTGCATCTTCTAATACTGGATCAGACAGTTCCCTGTGTAGTATAACAGTGACAGTGGGACTAGTTTGATGTTTGAGCGCACATACAGTAACATCCCTGGTCCGCAGGGCCTGTTGTATATAGGGGGACTGAGTGGATAAATATATCGAAGGTCATACGTCTATATCAGTGGTTCTCAAACTCGGTCCTCAGGACCCCACACAGTGCATGTTTTGCAGGTCACCCAGCAGGTGCACAGGTGTATTAATTACTCACTGACACATTTTAAAAGGTCCACAGGTGGAGCTAATTATTTCACTTGTGATTTTGTGAGGAGACCTGCAAAACATGCGCTGTGTGGGGTCCTGAGGACCGAGTTTGAGAACCACTGGTCTATATCATCTGCGGCTGTGTTCCCATCAGGACACGGTGACGGAACACCAGTGTTAATGGTCGTACGAGCAGAATATATGACGACAGCTCAGGCGGGCGTATCGCGGAGAACCAATGACTGGCCGCCATCATTCTGTAGTTTCATTATGAGTTCTCTTTATTACGGGCACTAAGTCACAGCATACATTACACTACATACAGGGGAACTCTCACCTCCTTCTACTGTATCTCTTTATAGGTCTTCACCCCTTTCCCCAACTGCGACATTGTTCTCATCCCTTCCCCCCTTTCCCCACAGACACCCACATTCTGTATTCTCCTATCCCCGCATTATCACGTTACACATCTGCACTAGATACATTTGTAGCAACTGTCATCACAAAGCGATCCGGGGTGAGGAATCCTCGTCCGGCTATCTAACACTGGGGACCAGATTTCACAGCGTCCGTCTCTGCTTTCCTCACAGGACAAAGGAATCTAATCCATAAATTGGATTTGAAAATCAATTTGCCAACCAAAGACCCAAAGACCATCTGTCTCTTCCGCCGAGTCTGAGTCTCGGATCTGCGGCTTCTCCTTTATGTGGGGAGATATCAGAACGCACAGCTGATGTGATTGTAACAACGTGTCACAGAGGTGTATAAGAGCCTGGCGTAGATGAACCCACTACATAGGGCACAGGGGATTTGTATCCGCTCGTGTCTTTGTACGGCCGTCCCTGCAAAGGTTTGTGATGTAAAACCCCGTGGTTGGTGAGACGGACGAATCCTAACACCGCGGTGGTTTATACTGTACATAAACATTTTCCTACCGCCATTTTCATTTGTCCAGAAGAGGAAGAGATTCATCGTCCCCACTTCTGTGATCTGCTCGTCCTCCCCGTATAACCAGAGCACCTGCTGGCACCCCTCGTCCACGGCCTCGTACTGCGCAAACAGCGCGTTTCCGTAGTTCCTGAGGAACAAGACGCCAAATACACATGACAAGCCTGAACCTCCATTTTATTTCTTAGGAATCTACATTATACTTTACCTACTGTGAAACCAAATGTTCCCACGTGATAAGATAATGAGGCTCGTTTATAAAAGCGCAAACCCACAGCGTACTATATCATGCAGCTACTTTGCATAATTGCACGCGGCTATAACAGGAAGTGCATGGGTCAGGATGGTGGCGACTATGGGGGTACAATAGAAATTTACACCATGATCAGAGGGGGGTGATGTCACCTCTGTGATGCGGCGGTGGCGCCAATGAAGGGTTGCGTCTAGTGTGCCCAGTGTTTCCGCGCGACTCCCTCCCTTTAGCTATACTGCCACTGGTTTATTTAATAGCTGACCTGGCCACATAAAAACAATAGTGCGCAAATCATGAAATGACACAAACTCACCCTCCAACCTTGCTGTCCCCGGTGCCGCCCTTCCAGGCCCGGACGTATTTAGGGTCGGCCCACAATGAAACTGGATTAAAAGCTCCGCCTGAGAAATAGGGCCCGACTGGGCTCAGAATGACATACAATAAGGCCTTGGAGGGTCTCTTCACTCCCAGGGAGGGCTGAACGGGGGAGAAATAGGATGGAATTAAAAAAATGCTTTCTTTGGTTTAAACCATTTTTTTTTTTTGCATTAATGTTTTAATAAAAACAAGACTGAATCATGTATTAGAAACCTTTAGGGTCATTCCGAGTTGATCGCTAGCTGCCGTTGTTGGCAGCGCAGCGATCAGGCTAAAAATCGGCATTTCTGCGCATGCGTATGCTCCGCCATGCGAACGCGCGACGTGCGGGTACAAAGTCCTTTGTGGTTTTGCACAGGTTCTAGCGACGTTTTCATTTACACGGCACAAAGCAGGAAGATTGACATGAAAGGGGCGTTTCTGGGTGGCAACCGACCGTTTTTAGAGAGTGCTTAGAAAAACGCAGGCGTGTCGGGGAAAACGCAGGCGTGGCTGGGCGAACGCTGGGCGGGTGTGTGACGTCAAAAGCCTTCCCTCCGTCGTTAGAATCAACGCACATAAAGAGTAACTACAGGGCTGGTCTTGTTTTGCACAAAAAGATTTTGCAGGCGCTCTGCTGCACAAGCGTTCGCACTTCTGCAAAGCGAAAATACACTCCCGGTGGGCGGCGACGATGCGTTTGCACGGCTGCTAAAAACTGCTAGCGAGCGATCAACTCGGAATGACCCCCCTTGATCAATCATGTTTTACTGCTTTCCAACATTAAGAATGTTATTTGGCTTTGATTGGATTTCTTTTACAACTTTCAATAAAACCAATATTTTACAGCTTATTATTGCTATTACATCTGCATATATGTAGAAGGACTAAACATATCAATATATCAATACATACAAAGTACACTCAGAGATAGATGATATTGAAAATAAAAATAAGTTACTCTTAAGCATTAGTCCTACTTATTACTTATTATAATTGCAGAAATGTGAATAGTAATACAGAGTGGAAAATGTAAAAGCACTTTTCAGAGAAAACACACACACACACACACACACACACACACACACACAAGTTAAGCATTAGCACCGGGCATTAAGCATTATTAATAACACTAGTTTTTCAGTATAATAGACTTCTTTTTTTTTTAAGAAGTCACAGTGCCGTGCCTTTAGTCACACCATAATTAAAAAAACAGTCACCTCTCTCTCTGTGTGTGTGTGTGTGTGTGTGTGTGTGTGTGTGTGTGTGTGTGTGTGTGTGTGTGTGTGTGTGTGTGTGTGTGTGTGTGTGTGTATATATATATAATAAGATTTTACTTACCGATAAATCTATTTCTCGTAGTCCGTAGTGGATGCTGGGGACTCCGTCAGGACCATGGGGAATAGCGGCTCCGCAGGAGACAGGGCACAAAAGTAAAAGCTTTAGGATCAGGTGGTGTGCACTGGCTCCTCCCCCTATGACCCTCCTCCAAGCCTCAGTTAGGATACTGTGCCCGGACGAGCGTACACAATAAGGAAGGATTTTGAATCCCGGGTAAGACTCATACCAGCCACACCAATCACACTGTACAACCTGTGATCTGAACCCAGTTAACAGCATGATAACAGCGGAGCCTCTGAAAAGATGGCTCACAACAATAATAACCCGATTTTTGTAACAATAACTATGTACAAGTATTGCAGACAATCCGCACTTGGGATGGGCGCCCAGCATCCACTACGGACTACGAGAAATAGATTTATCGGTAAGTAAAATCTTATTTTCTCTGACGTCCTAGTGGATGCTGGGGACTCCGTCAGGACCATGGGGATTATACCAAAGCTCCCAAACGGGCGGGAGAGTGCGGATGACTCTGCAGCACCGAATGAGAGAACTCCAGGTCCTCTTTAGCCAGGGTATCAAATTTGTAGAATTTTACAAACGTGTTCTCCCCCGACCACGTAGCTGCTCGGCAGAGTTGTAATGCCGAGACCCCTCGGGCAGCCGCCCAGGATGAGCCCACCTTCCTTGTGGAATGGGCCTTGACAGATTTAGGCTGTGGCAGGCCTGCCACAGAATGTGCAAGTTGAAATGTGCTACAAATCCAACGAGCAATCGTCTGCTTAGAAGCAGGAGCACCCAGTTTGTTGGGTGCATACAGGATAACAGCGAGTCAGTTTTCCTGACTCCAGCCGTCCTGGAAACCTATATTTTCAGGGCCCTGACAACATCTAGCAACTTGGAGTCCTCCAAGTTCCTAGTAGCCGCAGGTACCACAATAAGCTGGTTCAGGTGAAACGCTGACACCACCTTAGGAAGAAACTGGGGACGAGTCCGCAGCTCTGCCCTGTCCGAATGGACAATCAGATATGGCTTTTGTGAGACAAAGCCGCCAATTCTGACACTCGCCTGGCCGAGGCCAGGGCCAACAGCATGGTCACTTTTTATGTGAGATATTTCAAATCCACAGATTTGAGCGGTTTAAAATGTGATTTGAGGAATCCCAGAACTACGTTGAGATCCCACAGTGCCACTGGAGGCACAAAAAGGGGGTTGTATATGCAATACTCCCTTGACAAACTTCTGGACTTCAGGAACTGAAGCCAATTCTTTCTGGAAGAAAATTGACAGGGCCGAAATTTGAACCTTAATGGACCCCAATTTGAGGCCCATAGACACTCCTGTTTGCAGGAAATGCAGGAATCGACCGAGTTGAAATTTCTTCGTGGGGCCTTCCTGGCCTCACACCACGCAACATATTTTCGCCACATGTGGTGATAATGTTTTGCGGTCACCTCCTTCCTGGCTTTGACCAGGGTAGGAATGACCTCTTCCGGAATGCCTTTTTCCCTTAGGATCTGGCGTTCCACCGCCATGCCGTCAAACGCAGCCGCGGTAAGTCTTGGAACAGACCTGGTACTTGCTGAAGCAAGTCCCTTCTTAGCGGCAGAGGCCATGAGTCCTCTGTGAGCATTTCTTGAAGTTCCGGGTGCCACGTCCTTCTTGGCCAATCCGGAGCCACGAGTATAGTTCTTACTCCTCTACGTCTTATAATTCTCAGTACCTTGGTTATGAGAAGCAGAGGAGGGAACACATACACCGACTGGTACACCCACGGTGTTACCAGAACGTCCACAGATATTGCTTGAGGGTCTCTTGACCTGGCGCAATACCTGTCCAGTTTTTTGTTCAGGCGGGACGCCATCATGTCCACCTTTGGTCTTTCCCAACGGTTCACAATCATGTGGAATACTTCCCGATGAAGTCCCCACTCTCCCGGGTGGAGGTCGTGCCTGCTGAGGAAGTCTGCTTCCCAGTTGTCCACTCCCGGAATGAACACTGCTGACAGTGCTATCACATGATTTTTCGCCCAGCGAAGAATCCTTGCAGTTTCTGCCATTGCCCTCCTGCTTCTTGTGCCGCCCTGTCTGTTTACGTGGGCGACTGCCGTGATGTTGTCCCACTGGATCAATACCGGCTGACCTTGAAGCAGAGGTCTTGCTAAGCTTAGAACATTGTAAATTGCCCTTAGCTCCAGTATATTTATGTGGAGAGAAGTCTCCAGACTTGATCACACTCCCTGGAAATTTTTTTCCTTGTGTGACTGCTCCCCAGCCTCTCAGGCTGGCATCCGTGGTCACCAGGACCCAGTCCTGAATGCCGAATCTGCGGCCCTTTAGTAGATGAGCACTCTGCAGCCACCGCAGAAGAAACACCCTTGTCCTTAGAGACAGGGTTATCCGCTGATGCATCTGAAGATGCGATCCGGACCATTTTTCCAGCAGATCCCACTGAAAAGTTCTTGCGTGAAATCTACCGAATGGAATTGCTTCGTAAGAAGCCACCATTTTTCCCAGGACCCTTGTGCAATGATGCACTGACACTTTTCCTGGTTTTAGGAGGTTCCTGACTAGCTCGGATAACTCCCTGGCTTTCTTCTCCGGGAGAAACACCTTTTTCTGGACTGTGTCCAGAATCATCCCTAGGAACATCAGACGTGTTGTCGGAAACAGCTGCGGTTTTGGAATATTTAGAATCCACCCGTGCTGTCGTAGAACTACTTGAGATAGTACTACTCCGACCTCCAACTGTTCTCTGGACCTTGCCCCTATCAGGAGATCGTCCATTTTCTTTGAAGAAGAATCATCATTTCGGCCATTACCTTGGTAAGGACCCGGGGTGCCGTGGACAATCCAACCGGCAGCGTCTGAAACTGATAGTGACAGTTCTGTACCACGAACCTGAGGTACCCTTGGTGAGAAGGGCAAATTGGGACATGGAGGTAAGCATCCCTGATGTCCCGGGACACCATATAGTCCCCTTCTTCCTGGTTCGCTATCACTGCTCTGAGTGACTCCATCTTGATTTGAACCTTTGTATGTAAGTGTTCAACTATTTCAGATTTAGAATAGGTCTCACCGAGCCGTCTGGCTTCAGTACCACAATATAGTGTGGAATAATACCCCTTTCCTTGTTGTAGGAGGGGTACTTTGATTATCACCTGCTGGGAATACAGCTTGTGAATTGTTTCCACTACTGCCTCCCTGTCGGAGGGAGACGTTGGTAAAGCAGACTTCAGGAACCTGCGAGGGGGAGACGTCTCGAATTTCCAATCTGTACCCCTGGGATACTACTTGTAGGATCCAGGGGTCCACTTGCGAGTGAGCCCACTGCGTGCTGAAACTCTTGAGACGACCCCCCCCACCGCACCTGAGTCCGCTTGTACGGCCCCAGCGTCATGCTGAGGACTTGGCAGAAGCGGTGGAGGGCTTCTGTTTCTGGGAATGGGCTGCCTGCTGCAGTCTTCTTCCCTTTCCTCTATCCCATGGCAGATATGACTGGCCTTTTGCCCGCTTGCCCTTATGGGGACGAAAGGACTGAGGCTGAAAAGACGTTGTCTTTTTCTCCTTTATACGGCAATACTTCCATGTGCCGTTTGGAATCTGCATCACCTGACCACTGTCGTGTCCATAAACAACTTCTGGCAGATATGGACATCGCACTTACTCTTGATGCCAGAGTGCAAATATCCCTCTGTGCATCTCGCATATATAGAAATGCATCCTTTAAATGCTCTATAGTCAATAAAATACTGTCCCTGTCAAGGGTATCAATATTTTCAGTCAGGGAATCCGACCAAGCCACCCCAGCGCTGCACATCCAGGCTGAGGCGATCGCTGGTCGCAGTATAACACCAGTATGTGTGTATATACTTTTTAGGATATTTTCCAGCCTCCTATCAGCTGGCTCCTTGAGGGCGGCCCTATCTGGAGACGGTACCGCCACTTGTTTTGATAAGCGTGTGAGCGCCTTATCCACCCTAAGGGGTGTTTCCCAACGCGCCCTAACTTCTGGCGGGAAAGGGTATACCGCCAATATTTTCTATCGGGGGAAACCCACGCATCATCACACACTTCATTTAATTTATCTGATTCAGGAAAAACTACAGGTAGTTTTTTCACACTCCACATAATACCCTTTTTTGTGGTACTTGTAGTATCAGAAATATGTAACACCTCCTTCATTGCCCTTAACAAGTAACGTGTGGCCCTAAAGGAAAATACGTTTGTTTCTTCACCGTCGACACTGGAGTCAGTGTCCGTGTCTGTGTCGACCGACTGAGGTAAAAGGACGTTTTAACGCCCCTGACGGTGTTTGAGACGCCTGGACAGGTACTAATTGGTTTGCCGGCCGTCTCATGTCGTCAACCGACCTTGCAGCGTGTTGACATTATCACGTAATTCCTTAAATAAGCCATCCATTCCGGTGTCGACTCCCTAGAGAGTGACATCACCATTACAGGCAATTGCTCCGCCTCCTCACCAACATCGTCCTCATACATGTCGACACACACGTACCGACACACAGCACACACACAGGGAATGCTCTGATAGAGGACAGGACCCCACTAGCCCTTTGGGGAGACAGAGGGAGAGTTTGCCAGCACACACCAAAAACGCTATAATTATACAGGGACAACCTTTATATAAGTGTTTTTCCCTTATAGCATTTTAATATATATAGTCATATCGCCAAATAAGTGCCCCCCCTCTCTGTTTTAACCCTGTTTCTGTAGTGCAGTGCAGGGGAGAGCCTGGGAGCCTTCCCACCAGCATTTCTGTGAGGGAAAATGGCGCTGTGTGCTGAGGAGAATAGGCCCCGTCCCCTTTTCGGCGGGCTTCTTCTCCCGTTTTTCTGAGACCTGGCAGGGGTTAAATACATCCATATAGCCCCCAGGGGCTATATGTGATGTATTTTTAGCCAGAATAAGGTACTATCATTGCTGCCCAGGGCGCCCCCCCCAGCGCCCTGCACCCTCAGTGACCGCTGCTATGAAGTGTGCTGACAACAATGGCGCACAGCTGCAGTGCCGTGCGCTACCTTATGAAGACTGAAAAGTCTTCTGCCGCCGGTTTCTGGACCTCTTCGCTTTTCGGCATCTGCAAGGGGGTCGGCGGCGCGGCTCCGGGACGAACCCCAGGGTGAGACCTGTGTTCCGACTCCCTCTGGAGCTAATGGTGTCCAGTAGCCTAAGAAGCCAATCCATCCTGCACGCAGGTGAGTTCACTTCTCTCCCCTAAGTCCCTCAATGCAGTGAGCCTGTTGCCAGCAGGACTCACTGAAAATAAAAAACCTAACAAAACTTTTACTCTAAGCAGCTCTTTAGGAGAGCCACCTAGATTGCACCCTTCTCGGCCGGGCACAAAAATCTAACTGAGGCTTGGAGGAGGGTCATAGGGGGAGGAGCCAGTGCACACCACCTGATCCTAAAGCTTTTACTTTTGTGCCCTGTCTCCTGCGGAGCCGCTATTCCCCATGGTCCTGACGGAGTCCCCAGCATCCACTAGGACGTCAGAGAAATATATATATATATATATATATATATATATATATATGTGTGTGTGTATATGATAGATAGATAGATAGATAGATAGATAGATAGATAGATAGATAGATAGATAGATAGATAGATAGATAGATAGATAGATAGATAGATAGACACATACAGTGCAGCCTCCTCTTGGGGGTTGGCTGGTTAAGCTACTACTCATTTTTAGAATGTTTTCAGTTACATTCAACTCATTGATAACTTAATAACTTTAACATTTAAACCCGGGCAACGGCGTGTACTTCCACTAGTATATTATAGGATTTTGTAGGGATATTATATGATTTTGGGCGGCCTTGCTCTGTGCTGGGCGGCCACTGGCATGTGAGTGCAACCAAATTAGCAAAACTGCAACTGATACTGAATAAGATCCATGGAGTGAGCAAAGCTTGAAACAAAGGGGTAATTCCAAGTTGATCGCAGCAGGAAATTTTTTAGCAGTTGGGCAAAACCATGGCCCTCATTCCGAGTTGTTCGCTCGCTAGCTGCTTTTAGCAGCTTTGCACACGCTAAGCCGCCGCCTACTGGGAGTGAATCTTAGCTTAGCAGAATTGCAAACTAAAGATTAGCAGAATTGCGAATAGAAATTTCTTAGCAGTTTCTGAGTAGCTCCAGACTTACTCTGCCACTGCGATCAGTTCAGTCAGTTTCGTTCCTGGTTTGACGTCACAAACACAGCCAGCGTTCGCCCAGACACTCCCCTGTTTCTTCAGACACTCCCGCGTTTTCCCCAGAAATGGCAGCGTTTTTTCACACACACCCATAAAACGGCCAGTTTCCGCCCAGAAACACCCACTTCCTGTCAATCACACTCCGACCACCAGAACGATGGAAAATCTTCGTTAGGCCGTGAGTAAAATCACAAACTTTTGTGCTAATTTACTTGGCGCAGGCGCACTGCGAACATTGCGCATGCCCAGTTTGCGACTAATCGCTCCGTTGCAAAAAAATCTAACGAATGCCCCCTGAATCTGTCCCTCCCTCTCATTTACATACAGTGACAGGGGGCATCTTTCTTTTTACACTACTAGAAAGCCCCCTGAATCTGTCCCCTCCCTCTCATTTACATACAGTGACAGGGGGCATCTTTCTTTTTACACTACTAGAAAGCCCCCTGAATCTGTCCCCTCCCTCTCATTTACATACAGTGACAGGGGGCATCTTTCTCTATACACTACTAGAAAGCCCCCTGAATCTGTCCCCTCCCTCTCATTTACATACAGTGACAGGGGGGCATCTTTCTTTTTACACTACTAGAAAGCCCCCAGAATCTGTTCCCTCCCTCTCATTTACATACAGTGACAGGGGGCATCTTTCTTTTTACACTACTAGAAAGCCCCCTGAATCTGTCCCCTCCCTCTCATTTACATACAGTGACAGGGGGCAGCTTTCTATTTACACTACTAGAATGCCCCCTGAATCTGACCCCTCCCTCTCATTTACATACAGTGACAGGGGGCAGCTTTTTTTTTACACAACTAGAATGCCCCCTGAATCTGTCCCCTCCCTCTCATTTACATACAGTGACAGGGGGGCATCTTTCTCTATACACTACTAGAATGCCCCCTGAATCTGACCCCTCCCTCTCATTTACATACAGTGACAGGGGGCATCTTTCTCTTTACACTACTAGAATGCCCCCTGAATCTGTCCCCTCCCTCTCATTTACATACAGTGACAGGGGGCATCTTTCTCTATACACTACTAGAATGCCCCCTGAATCTGTCCCCTCCCTCTCATTTACATACAGTGACAGGGGGCATCTTTCTTTTTACACTACTAGAAAGCCCCCTGAATCTGTCCCCTCCCTCTCAATTACATACAGTGACAGGGGGCATCTTTCTTTTTACACTACTAGAAAGCCCCCTGAATCTGTTCCCTCCCTCTCATTTACATACAGTGACAGGGGGCATCTTTCTTTTTACATTACTAGAAAGCCCCCTGAATCTGTCCCCTCCCTCTCATTTACATACAGTGACAGGGGGCATCTTTCTTTTTACACTACTAGAAAGCCCCCTGAATCTGTCCCCTCCCTCTCATTTACATACAGTGACAGGGGGCATCTTTCTCTATACACTACTAGAATGCCCCCTGAATCTGTCCCCTCCCTCTCATTTACATATAGTGACAGGGGGCAGCTTTCTATTTACACTACTAGAATGCCCCCTGAATCTGACCCCTCCCTCTCATTTACATACAGTGACAGGGGGCAGCTTTTTTTTTTACACAACTAGAATGCCCCTGAATCTGTCCCCTCCCTCTCATTTACATACAGTGACAGGGGGGCATCTTTCTCTATACACTACTAGAATGCCCCCTGAATCTGACCCCTCCCTCTCATTTACATACAGTGACAGGGGGCATCTTTCTCTTTACACTACTAGAATGCCCCCTGAATCTGTCCCCTCCCTCTCATTTACATACAGTGACAGGGGGCATCTTTCTTTTTACACTACTAGAAAGCCCCCTGAATCTGTCCCCTCCCTCTCATTTACATACAGTGACAGGGGGCAGCTTTCTTTTTACACTACTAGAATGCCCCCTGAATCTGTCCCCTCCCTCTCATTTACATACAGTGACAGGGGGGCAGCTTTCTCTATACACTACTAGAATGCCCCCTGAATCTGTCCCCTCCCTCTCATTTACATACAGTGACAGGGGGCATCTTTCTCTATACACTACTAGAATGCCCCCTGAATCTGTCCCCTCCCTCTCATTTACATACAGTGACAGGGGGCAGCTTTCTTTTTACACAACTAGAATGCCCCCTGAATCTGTCCCCTCCCTCTCATTTACATACAGTGACAGGGGGGCACCTTTCTCTATACACTACTAGAATGCCCCCTGAATCTGTCCCCTCCCTCTCATTTACATATAGTGACAGGGGGCATCTTTCTTTTTACACTACTAGAAAGCCCCCTGAATCTGTCCCCTCCCTCTCATTTACATACAGTGACAGGGGGCATCTTTCTCTATACACTACTAGAATGCCCCCTGAATCTGTCCCCTCCCTCTCATTTACATACAGTGACAGGGGGCAGCTTTCTATTTACACTACTAGAATGCCCCCTGAATCTGACCCCTCCCTCTCATTTACATACAGTGACAGGGGGCATCTTTCTCTATACACTACTAGAATGCCCCCTGAATCTGTCCCCTCCCTCTCATTTACATACAGTGACAGGGGGCAGCTTTCTATTTACACTACTAGAATGCCCCCTGAATCTGACCCCTCCCTCTCATTTACATACAGTGACAGGAGGCAGCTTTCTCTTTACACTACTAGAATGCCCCCTGAATCTGTCCCCTCCCTCCCATTTACATACAGTGACTGGGGGCATCTTTCTCTATACACTACTAGAAAGCCCCCTGAATCTGTCCCCTCCCTCTCATTTACATACAGTGACAGGGGGCAGCTTTCTTTTTACACTACTAGAATGACCCCTGAATCTGTCCCCTCCCTCTCATTTACATACAGTGACAGGGGGCATCTTTCTCTATACACTACTAGAATGCCCCCTGAATCTGACCCCTCCCTCTCATTTACATACAGTGACAGGGGGCATCTTTCTTTTTACACTACTAGAAAGCCCCCTGAATCTGTCCCCTCCCTCTCATTTACATACAGTGACAGGGGGCAGCTTTCTATTAACACTACTAGAATGCCCCCTGAATCTGACCCCTCCCTCTCATTTACATACAGTGACAGGGGGCATCTTTCTTTTTACACTACTAGAAAGCCCCCTGAATCTGTTCCCTCCCTCACATTTACATACAGTGACAGGGGGCAGCTTTCTATTAACACTACTAGAATGCCCCCTGAATCTGACCCCTCCCTCTCATTTACATACAGTGACAGGGGGCAGCTTTTTTTTTACACAACTAGAATGCCCCCTGAATCTGTCCCCTCCCTCTCATTTACATACAGTGACAGGGGGGCATCTTTTTCTATACACTACTAGAATGCCCCCTGAATCTGACCCCTCCCTCTCAGTTACATACAGTGACAGGGGGCATCTTTCTCTTTACACTACTAGAATGCCCCCTGAATCTGACCCCTCCCTCTCATTTACATACAGTGACAGGGGGCATCTTGCTCTATACACTACTAGAATGCCCCCTGAATCTGTCCCCTCCCTCTCATTTACATACAGTGACAGGGGGCAGCTTTCTTTTTACACTACTAGAATGCCCCCTGAATCTGTCCCCTCCCTCTCATTTACATACAGTGACAGGGGGCATCTCTCTCTATACACTACTAGAAAGCCCCCTGTATCTGTCTCCTCCCTCTCATTTACATACAGTGACAGGGGGGCATCTTTCTCTATACACTACTAGAATGCCCCCTGAATCTGTCCCCTCCCTCTCATTTACATACAGTGACAGGGGGCATCTTTCTCTATACACTACTAGAATGCCCCCTGAATCTGACCCCTCCCTCTCATTTACATACAGTGACAGGGGGCATCTTTCTCTATACACTACTAGAATGCCCCCTGAATCTGTCCCCTCCCTCTCATTTACATACAGTGACAGGGGGCATCTTTCTTTTTACACTACTAGAAAGCCCCCTGAATCTGTCCCCTCCCTCTCATTTACATACAGTGACAGGGGGCATCTTTCTTTTTACACTACTAGAAAGCCCCCTGAATCTGTTCCCTCCCTCTCATTTACATACAGTGACAGGGGGCAGCTTTCTATTAACACTACTAGAATGCCCCCTGAATCTGACCCCTCCCTCTCATTTACATGCAGTGACAGGGGGCAGCTTTTTTTTTACACAACTAGAATGCCCCCTGAATCTGTCCCCTCCCTCTCATTTACATACAGTGACAGGGGGGCATCTTTTTCTATACACTACTAGAATGCCCCCTGAATCTGACCCCTCCCTCTCAGTTACATACAGTGACAGGGGGCATCTTTCTCTTTACACTACTAGAATGCCCCCTGAATCTGACCCCTCCCTCTCATTTACATACAGTGACAGGGGGCATCTTGCTCTATACACTACTAGAATGCCCCCTGAATCTGTCCCCTCCCTCTCATTTACATACAGTGACAGGGGGCAGCTTTCTTTTTACACTACTAGAATGCCCCCTGAATCTGTCCCCTCCCTCTCATTTACATACAGTGACAGGGGGCATCTCTCTCTATACACTACTAGAAAGCCCCCTGTATCTGTCTCCTCCCTCTCATTTACATACAGTGACAGGGGGGCATCTTTCTCTATACACTACTAGAATGCCCCCTGAATCTGTCCCCTCCCTCTCATTTACATACAGTGACAGGGGGCATCTCTCTCTATACACTACTAGAATGCCCTCTGAATCTGTCCCCTCCCTCTTTTTTTACATACAGTGACAGGGGGCATCTTTCTCTATACACTACTAGAATGCCCCCTGAATCTGACCCCTCCCTCTCATTTACATACAGTGACAGGGGGCATCTTTCTCTATACACTACTAGAAAGCCCCCTGTATCTGTCTCCTCCCTCTCATTTACATACAGTGACAGGGGGGCATCTTTCTCTATACACTACTAGAAAGCCCCCTGAATCTGTCTCCTCCCTCTCATTTACATACAGTGACAGGGGGCATCTTTCTCTATACACTACTAGAATGACCCCTGAATCTGTCCCCTCCCTCTCATTTACATACAGTGACAGGGGGGCATCTTTCTCTATACACTACTAGAAAGCCCCCTGAATCTGTCTCCTCCCTCTCATTTACATACAGTGACAGGGGGCATCTTTCTCTATACACTACTAGAATGACCCCACAATCTGTCCCCTCCCTCTCATTTACATACAGTGACAGGGGGCAGCTTTCTTTTTACACTACTAGAAAGCCCCCTGAATCTGTCCCCTCCCTCTCATTTACATACAGTGACAGGGGGCAGCTTTCTTTTTACACTACTAGAATGCCCCCTGAATCTGACCCCTCCCTCTCATTTACATACAGTGACAGGGGGCAGCTTTCTTTTTACACTACTAGAATGCCCCCTGAATCTGTCCCCTCCCTCTCATTTACATACAGTGACAGGGGGCAGCTTTCTTTTTACACTACTAGAAAGCCCCCTGAATCTGTCCCCTCCCTCTCATTTACATACAGTGACAGGGGGCATCTTTCTCTATACACTACTAGAAAGCCCCCTGTATCTGTCTCCTCCCTCTCATTTACATACAGTGACAGGGGGGCATCTTTCTCTATACACTACTAGAATGCCCCCTGAATCTGTCCCCTCCCTCTCATTTAAATACAGTGACAGGGGGGCATCTTTCTCTATACACTACTAGAATGACCCCACAATCTGTCCCCTCCCTCTCATTTACATACAGTGACAGGGGGAAGCTTTCTCTTTACACTACTAGAATGCCCCCTGAATCTGTCTCCTCCCTCTCATTTACATACAGTGACAGGGGGCAGCTTTCTTTTTACACTACTGGAATGCCCCCTGAATCTGTCTCCTCCCTCTCATTTACATACAGTGACAGGGGGCATCTTTCTCTATACACTACTAGAATGCCCCCTGAATCTGTCCCCTCCCTCTCATTTACATACAGTGACAGGGGGCATCTTTCTTTTTACACTACTAGAAAGCCCCCTGAATCTGTCCCCTCCCTCTCATTTACATACAGTGACAGGGGGCATCTTTCTTTTTACACTACTAGAAAGCCCCCTGTATCTGTCTCCTCCCTCTCATTTACATACAGTGACAGGGGGGCATCTTTCTCTATACACTACTAGAATGCCCCCTGAATCTGTCCCCTCCCTCTCATTTACATACAGTGACAGGGGGCATCTTTCTCTATACACTACTAGAATGCCCCCTGAATCTGACCCCTCCCTCTCATTTACATACAGTGACAGGGGGCATCTTTCTTTTTACACTACTAGAAAGCCCCCTGAATCTGTTCCCTCCCTCTCATTTACATACAGTGACAGGGGGCATCTTTCTTTTTACATTACTAGAAAGCCCCCTGAATCTGTCCCCTCCCTCTCATTTACATACAGTGACAGGGGGCATCTTTCTTTTTACACTACTAGAAAGCCCCCTGAATCTGTCCCCTCCCTCTCATTTACATACAGTGACAGGGGGCATCTTTCTCTATACACTACTAGAATGCCCCCTGAATCTGTCCCCTCCCTCTCATTTACATATAGTGACAGGGGGCAGCTTTCTATTTACACTACTAGAATGCCCCCTGAATCTGACCCCTCCCTCTCATTTACATACAGTGACAGGGGGCAGCTTTTTTTTTTACACAACTAGAATGCCCCTGAATCTGTCCCCTCCCTCTCATTTACATACAGTGACAGGGGGGCATCTTTCTCTATACACTACTAGAATGCCCCCTGAATCTGACCCCTCCCTCTCATTTACATACAGTGACAGGGGGCATCTTTCTCTTTACACTACTAGAATGCCCCCTGAATCTGTCCCCTCCCTCTCATTTACATACAGTGACAGGGGGCATCTTTCTTTTTACACTACTAGAAAGCCCCCTGAATCTGTCCCCTCCCTCTCATTTACATACAGTGACAGGGGGCAGCTTTCTTTTTACACTACTAGAATGCCCCCTGAATCTGTCCCCTCCCTCTCATTTACATACAGTGACAGGGGGGCAGCTTTCTCTATACACTACTAGAATGCCCCCTGAATCTGTCCCCTCCCTCTCATTTACATACAGTGACAGGGGGCATCTTTCTCTATACACTACTAGAATGCCCCCTGAATCTGTCCCCTCCCTCTCATTTACATACAGTGACAGGGGGCAGCTTTCTTTTTACACAACTAGAATGCCCCCTGAATCTGTCCCCTCCCTCTCATTTACATACAGTGACAGGGGGGCACCTTTCTCTATACACTACTAGAATGCCCCCTGAATCTGTCCCCTCCCTCTCATTTACATATAGTGACAGGGGGCATCTTTCTTTTTACACTACTAGAAAGCCCCCTGAATCTGTCCCCTCCCTCTCATTTACATACAGTGACAGGGGGCATCTTTCTCTATACACTACTAGAATGCCCCCTGAATCTGTCCCCTCCCTCTCATTTACATACAGTGACAGGGGGCAGCTTTCTATTTACACTACTAGAATGCCCCCTGAATCTGACCCCTCCCTCTCATTTACATACAGTGACAGGGGGCATCTTTCTCTATACACTACTAGAATGCCCCCTGAATCTGTCCCCTCCCTCTCATTTACATACAGTGACAGGGGGCAGCTTTCTATTTACACTACTAGAATGCCCCCTGAATCTGACCCCTCCCTCTCATTTACATACAGTGACAGGAGGCAGCTTTCTCTTTACACTACTAGAATGCCCCCTGAATCTGTCCCCTCCCTCCCATTTACATACAGTGACTGGGGGCATCTTTCTCTATACACTACTAGAAAGCCCCCTGAATCTGTCCCCTCCCTCTCATTTACATACAGTGACAGGGGGCAGCTTTCTTTTTACACTACTAGAATGACCCCTGAATCTGTCCCCTCCCTCTCATTTACATACAGTGACAGGGGGCATCTTTCTCTATACACTACTAGAATGCCCCCTGAATCTGACCCCTCCCTCTCATTTACATACAGTGACAGGGGGCATCTTTCTTTTTACACTACTAGAAAGCCCCCTGAATCTGTCCCCTCCCTCTCATTTACATACAGTGACAGGGGGCAGCTTTCTATTAACACTACTAGAATGCCCCCTGAATCTGACCCCTCCCTCTCATTTACATACAGTGACAGGGGGCATCTTTCTTTTTACACTACTAGAAAGCCCCCTGAATCTGTTCCCTCCCTCACATTTACATACAGTGACAGGGGGCAGCTTTCTATTAACACTACTAGAATGCCCCCTGAATCTGACCCCTCCCTCTCATTTACATACAGTGACAGGGGGCAGCTTTTTTTTTACACAACTAGAATGCCCCCTGAATCTGTCCCCTCCCTCTCATTTACATACAGTGACAGGGGGGCATCTTTTTCTATACACTACTAGAATGCCCCCTGAATCTGACCCCTCCCTCTCAGTTACATACAGTGACAGGGGGCATCTTTCTCTTTACACTACTAGAATGCCCCCTGAATCTGACCCCTCCCTCTCATTTACATACAGTGACAGGGGGCATCTTGCTCTATACACTACTAGAATGCCCCCTGAATCTGTCCCCTCCCTCTCATTTACATACAGTGACAGGGGGCAGCTTTCTTTTTACACTACTAGAATGCCCCCTGAATCTGTCCCCTCCCTCTCATTTACATACAGTGACAGGGGGCATCTCTCTCTATACACTACTAGAAAGCCCCCTGTATCTGTCTCCTCCCTCTCATTTACATACAGTGACAGGGGGGCATCTTTCTCTATACACTACTAGAATGCCCCCTGAATCTGTCCCCTCCCTCTCATTTACATACAGTGACAGGGGGCATCTTTCTCTATACACTACTAGAATGCCCCCTGAATCTGACCCCTCCCTCTCATTTACATACAGTGACAGGGGGCATCTTTCTCTATACACTACTAGAATGCCCCCTGAATCTGTCCCCTCCCTCTCATTTACATACAGTGACAGGGGGCATCTTTCTTTTTACACTACTAGAAAGCCCCCTGAATCTGTCCCCTCCCTCTCATTTACATACAGTGACAGGGGGCATCTTTCTTTTTACACTACTAGAAAGCCCCCTGAATCTGTTCCCTCCCTCTCATTTACATACAGTGACAGGGGGCAGCTTTCTATTAACACTACTAGAATGCCCCCTGAATCTGACCCCTCCCTCTCATTTACATGCAGTGACAGGGGGCAGCTTTTTTTTTACACAACTAGAATGCCCCCTGAATCTGTCCCCTCCCTCTCATTTACATACAGTGACAGGGGGGCATCTTTTTCTATACACTACTAGAATGCCCCCTGAATCTGACCCCTCCCTCTCAGTTACATACAGTGACAGGGGGCATCTTTCTCTTTACACTACTAGAATGCCCCCTGAATCTGACCCCTCCCTCTCATTTACATACAGTGACAGGGGGCATCTTGCTCTATACACTACTAGAATGCCCCCTGAATCTGTCCCCTCCCTCTCATTTACATACAGTGACAGGGGGCAGCTTTCTTTTTACACTACTAGAATGCCCCCTGAATCTGTCCCCTCCCTCTCATTTACATACAGTGACAGGGGGCATCTCTCTCTATACACTACTAGAAAGCCCCCTGTATCTGTCTCCTCCCTCTCATTTACATACAGTGACAGGGGGGCATCTTTCTCTATACACTACTAGAATGCCCCCTGAATCTGTCCCCTCCCTCTCATTTACATACAGTGACAGGGGGCATCTCTCTCTATACACTACTAGAATGCCCTCTGAATCTGTCCCCTCCCTCTTTTTTTACATACAGTGACAGGGGGCATCTTTCTCTATACACTACTAGAATGCCCCCTGAATCTGACCCCTCCCTCTCATTTACATACAGTGACAGGGGGCATCTTTCTCTATACACTACTAGAAAGCCCCCTGTATCTGTCTCCTCCCTCTCATTTACATACAGTGACAGGGGGGCATCTTTCTCTATACACTACTAGAAAGCCCCCTGAATCTGTCTCCTCCCTCTCATTTACATACAGTGACAGGGGGCATCTTTCTCTATACACTACTAGAATGACCCCTGAATCTGTCCCCTCCCTCTCATTTACATACAGTGACAGGGGGGCATCTTTCTCTATACACTACTAGAAAGCCCCCTGAATCTGTCTCCTCCCTCTCATTTACATACAGTGACAGGGGGCATCTTTCTCTATACACTACTAGAATGACCCCACAATCTGTCCCCTCCCTCTCATTTACATACAGTGACAGGGGGCAGCTTTCTTTTTACACTACTAGAAAGCCCCCTGAATCTGTCCCCTCCCTCTCATTTACATACAGTGACAGGGGGCAGCTTTCTTTTTACACTACTAGAATGCCCCCTGAATCTGACCCCTCCCTCTCATTTACATACAGTGACAGGGGGCAGCTTTCTTTTTACACTACTAGAATGCCCCCTGAATCTGTCCCCTCCCTCTCATTTACATACAGTGACAGGGGGCAGCTTTCTTTTTACACTACTAGAAAGCCCCCTGAATCTGTCCCCTCCCTCTCATTTACATACAGTGACAGGGGGCATCTTTCTCTATACACTACTAGAAAGCCCCCTGTATCTGTCTCCTCCCTCTCATTTACATACAGTGACAGGGGGGCATCTTTCTCTATACACTACTAGAATGCCCCCTGAATCTGTCCCCTCCCTCTCATTTAAATACAGTGACAGGGGGGCATCTTTCTCTATACACTACTAGAATGACCCCACAATCTGTCCCCTCCCTCTCATTTACATACAGTGACAGGGGGAAGCTTTCTCTTTACACTACTAGAATGCCCCCTGAATCTGTCTCCTCCCTCTCATTTACATACAGTGACAGGGGGCAGCTTTCTTTTTACACTACTGGAATGCCCCCTGAATCTGTCTCCTCCCTCTCATTTACATACAGTGACCGGGGGCATCTTTCTCTATACACTACTAGAATGCCCCCTGAATCTGACCCCTCCCTCTCATTTACATACAGTGACAGGGGGCATCTTTCTCTATACACTACTAGAATGCCCCCTGAATCTGTCCCCTCCCTCTCATTTACATACAGTGACAGGGGGCAGCTTTCTCTATACACTACTAGAATGCCCCCTGAATCTGACCCCTCCCTCTCATTTACATACAGTGACAGGGGGCATCTTTCTCTATACACTACTAGAATGCCCCCTGAATCTGTCCCCTCCCTCTCATTTACATACAGTGACAGGGGGCATCTTTCTCTATACACTACTAGAATGCCCCCTGAATTTGTCCCCTCCCTCTCATTTACATACAGTGACAGGGGGCATCTTTCTCTATACACTACTAGAATGCCCCCTGAATCTGTCCCCTCCCTCTCATTTACATACAGTGACAGGGGGCATCTTTCTCTATACACTACTAGAATGATCCCACAATCTGACCCCTCCCTCTCATTTACATACAGTGACAGGGGGGCATCTTTCTCTATACACTACTAGAATGCCCCCTGAATCTGTCCCCTCCCTCTCATTTACATACAGTGACAGGGGGAATCTCTCTCTATACACTACTAGAATGCCCTCTGAATCTGTCCCCTCCCTCTTTTTTACATACAGTGACAGGGGGCATCTTTCTCTATACACTACTAGAATGCCCCCTGAATCTGACCCCTCCCTCTCATTTACATACAGTGACAGGGGGCATCTTTCTCTATACACTACTAGAAAGCCCCCTGAATCTGTCCCCTCCCTCTCATTTACATACAGTGACAGGGGGGCATCTTTCTCTATACACTACTAGAAAGCCCCCTGTATCTGTCTCCTCCCTCTCATTTACATACAGTGACAGGGGGGCATCTTTCTCTATACACTACTAGAAAGCCCCCTGAATCTGTCCCCTCCCTCTCATTTACATACAGTGACAGGGGGCATCTTTCTCTATACACTACTAGAATGACCCCTGAATCTGTCCCCTCCCTCTCATTTACATACAGTGACAGGGGGGCATCTTTCTCTATACACTACTAGAAAGCCCCCTGAATCTGTCTCCTCCCTCTCATTTACATACAGTGACAGGGGGCATCTTTCTCTATACACTACTAGAATGACCCCACAATCTGTCCCCTCCCTCTCATTTACATACAGTGACAGGGGGCAGCTTTCTTTTTACACTACTAGAAAGCCCCCTGAATCTGTCCCCTCCCTCTCATTTACATACAGTGACAGGGGGCAGCTTTCTTTTTACACTACTAGAATGACCCCACACTCTGTCCCCTCCCTCTCATTTACATACAGTGACAGGGGGCAGCTTTCTCTATACACTACTAGAATGCCCCCTGAATCTGTCTCCTCCCTCTCATTTACATACAGTGACAGGGGGCATCTTTCTTTTTACACTACTAGAATGCCCCCTGAATCTGACCCCTCCCTCTCATTTACATACAGTGACAGGGGGCAGCTTTCTTTTTACACTACTAGAATGCCCCCTGAATCTGTCCCCTCTCATTTACATACAGTGACAGGGGGGCATCTTTCTCTATACACTACTAGAATGCCCCCTGAATCTGTCCCCTCCCTCTCATTTACATACAGTGACAGGGGGCATCTCTCTCTATACACTACTAGAATGCCCCCTGAATCTTTCCCCTCTCATTTACATACAGTGACAGGGGGCATCTCTCTCTATACACTACTAGAATGCCCCCTGAATCTGTCCCCTCTCATTTACATACAGTGACAGGGGGGCAGCTTTCTTTTTACACTACTAGAATGCCCCCTGAATCTGTCCCCTCTCAGAGTGATCTATCTGTCATGTCTCCACGTTACACCTGCTGCTGATGTGCGGAGAAATAATCTCAGTGATTGCTGCAGAACACGCAATTAGCGGCTTTGTGTTACAATGGAAGTCTCACCTCAGTGCCGATGAAGATCGGACGCACGTACAGGCTAGCCTCGGTGGAGTCCGGGACCCAGTCTCTGTCCACGTCTATCAGTTTACAGATGCACTCCAAAAACTCTTTTTTATCAAAAGGCTGGAATGAGAATACAGTGTTTGTACAGTCACCGCTCAGGAAAAGCCCCTTTAATTCTAGGAATACAATAGAGTGTCGGTGTCATGTTCACAACTTTACTGCTCTTACTGCAAGGAATCCACAGAACCAGTATGATCTATTTACACCCGGTACCACGTTAACTTATTTGTAAGGGTGTATCTCTCATCCTCTATAAATATATAAAATATATGTAATATGTGCTGTGATTTCTCTGCCTCTCCCATTTACTCACATACCGGCAGAGTCATTCTTTTAGCAGAACGCTGCATCCGCTCCATATTGAGTTGGGGTCGGAACAGGCGGATTTTCCCATCTTCTCCCCGATACGCTTTCATCCCTTCAAAGAGCTGCACAGATAAGAGTTAAATTGTCATAATATAGTCAAAGCCACAATACCTAGTGCGACATCTCCTTCACTGCTGGTCACACTCAGCATCTCATTCACGCAGTAACTGACGCATTTCACGCAGATCACACTCAGCACTCTCATTCACGCAGCAACTGATGTGGACGAGTGGCTGACGCATTTCACACAGCTCACACAGCACTGTCATTCACGGCAGTAACTGATGCATTTCACACAGATCTCACACAGCACTCTCATTCACGGCAGTTACTGAAGCATTTCACACATCTAACACTCAGCACTCTCATTCACGGCAGTAACTGACGCATTTCACACAGATCACACAGCACTGATTCACAGGAGTAACTGACGCGGATGACTGGATGATGCATTTCACACATATCACACTCGGCACTCTCATTCACGCCAGCGACTGACGCATTTCACACAGCTCACATTCAGCACTGTCATTCATGGCAGTAACTGATGCATTTCACACAGATCACACACAGCACTCTCATTCACGGCAGTTACTGAAGCATTTCACACATCTAACACTCAGCACTCTCATTCACGGCAGTAACTGACGCATTTCACACAGATCACACAGCACTGATTCACAGGAGTAACTGACGCGGATGACTGGATGATGCATTTCACACATATCACACTCAGCACTCTCATTCACGGCAGCGACTGACGCGGATGAGTGACTGATGCATTTCACACAGATCACACTGCACTCATTCACAGCAGTAACTGACGCGGACGAGTGACTGACGCATTTCACACAGATCACAGCACTCATTCACGGCAGTGACTGACGCATTTCACACATATCACACAGCACTCATTCACGGCAGTAACTGACGCAGACGAGTGACTGATGCATTTCACACAGATCACAAAGCACTCATTCACCGCAGTGACTGACGCGGAAGAGTGACTGACGCATTTCACACAGCACTCATTCACCGCAGTAACTGACGCGGATGAGTGTCTGACGCATTTCACACAGATTACACAGCACTCTCATTCACGATAGTAACTGACGCGGACGAGTGACTGACGCATTTCACACAGATCACACTCAGCACTCTCATTCACAGCAGTAACTGACGCGGAAGAGTATACATAAATATATGGAATACAGACCCATTACTCAGACTGATCTCACCAGCTGTAAAGATGAATATTAATGTTTAAAGTTAGGTGTCATTGCCGTCATATCCCCCTATGCCGGGAAGGAACCTAGCTAAGAGGTGGGTTAAGAGGAACCTAGGAGGTTGTATCATCTTAGCTGGCCCCCAATGATGCCAAACCTCCCGCCATTAACCTCTAGGTTAGGGCACTGTGAGAAGAGGAATGACAGGAGGGCTCGGCGAGGATATCAGGGGACAGAGACTAGGACAATGGCAGTCTAACGGAAGGTGAGACCAAGAAACACCTACACATGAAATAAATTCTACAATAAGTATAACATTATATAATAACATCTCAATAGCCCCAATAGCCAAACGCAAAGAGGGAGCTATAAGGTGAGTGCGCCCTTTACCCGTACTCACCTGGATGGCGTAATGAAGGGAAGAGCAGGCTGGGTGCATGGAGATATTCTGGAACGGCTTGATAGTCGGTTGTTGCCATCCTTTCTCCACCGACCACTCCACCGTGAACATGTGATCAGTGAACACTGTGCCGAAAACCAGCTTATTTGGGTCCGGCTTCTCTTTGGGGGAGGTGGTCCGTTCAATGGTTAAGTCTGATGCCTGGATGGGAGAGACAAGGAGGACAGAACCTGAGCAATGGCAGCCGCGGGCAATGTAAGGACTGGATGGTTCTTACACCCTGATGTGAGCAATAACACAACATATAGTACAGGCAATAATAGTGTATATCAGTACAGCACACTCAGGGGGGGACAGTCATGGCCTGACGTATCACAGGCTAAAGACTTGTGGGGGATTTGGGATAATTTTTTTATCCTGACATTAGGACAAACGCTTCAAAGATACATCAGCAGATATACTCCACCAAGAAAGAGCAGCGGGACCACGTAATAACCTCCAGACATTAACTATTCTCAGCGTCACTCCTAATGAGCTGCATAATCTACATGTGTGTAAACTTCTGTGGTCATATGTGTAACATACGTGTGTGTACACTTCTGAGGTCATATGTGTAACATACATGTGTGTACACTTCTGAGGTCATATGTGTAACATACGTGTGTGACAGAGGCTGGAACAGATATCGGTAGCTACAGGAAATAACCTGGCATGTCTCACTCCGCCTGCGGGTGGCGCTGTTACAGCAGAAGGTGTGACTTGGCTGAAACTCCAATATTACATGTATTGTAGAGAACGCAGACACATATGGCTGCTATGTATCTCTCATTACCCAGAAGCCTCTCCCCATCTGTAGAGGATTATCGGAGAACTGAAAGCAGACCAAGTTATAGAACACCAATAGCTGAATACAGTTCTGTGTCCAACATGCTGTGAGACGCACAATGGCGGCAGCTGAGTGTGTAGGAAACGTTATCACGCACTGCCGGACACAGGAGAATGGAACGCTGACTCACTCAAAGGAAGGGACCTTACAGCGGCGACAAACCAATCACTTCCAGCAATACAGACACTGATAACCTTCTGTTACTGGGAGAACAGGAGCGTTACTGCAACACTCTATATGTATCAGAGGTGTTACTGGGAGAACAGGAGCGTTACTACTGCAACACTCTATATGTATCAGAGGTGTTACTGGGAGAACAGGAGCGTTACTGCAACACTCTATATGTATCAGAGGTGTTACTGGGAGAACAGGAGCGTTACTGCAACACTGTATATGTATCAGAGGTGTTACTGGGAGAACAGGAGCGTTACTGCAACACTCTATATGTATCAGAGGTGTTACTGGGAGAACAGGAGCGTTACTGCAACACTCTATATGTATCAGAGGTGTTACTGGGAGAACAGGAGCATTACTGCAACACTGTATATGTATCAGAGGTGTTACTGGGAGAACAGGAGCGTTACTGCAACACTGTATATGTATCAGAGGTGTTACTGGGAGAACAGGAGCGTTACTGCAACACTCTACATATATCAGAGGTGTTACTGGGAGAACAGGAGCGTTACTGCAACACTCTATATGTATCAGAGGTGTTACTGGGAGAACAGGAGCGTTACTGCAACACTCTATATGTATCAGAGGTGTTACTGGGAAAACAGGAGCATTACTACTGCAACACTATATGTATCAGAGGTGTTACTGGGAGAACAGGAGCGTTACTGCAACACTGTATATATATCAGAGATGTTACTGGGAGAACAGGAGCGTTACTGCAACACTCACTCTATATGTATCAGAGGTGTTACTGGGAGAACAGGAGCATTACTGCAACACTCTATATGTATCAGAGGTGTTACTGGGAGAACAGGAGCGTTACTACTGCAACACTCTATATGTATCAGAGGTGTTACTGGGAGAACAGGAGCGTTACTGCAACACTCTATATGTATCAGAGGTGTTACTGGGAGAACAGGAGCGTTACTGCACCACTCTATATGTATCAGAGGTGTTACTGGGAGAACAGGAGCGTTACTACTGCAACACTCTATATGTATCAGAGGTGTTACTGGGGGAACAGGAGCGTTACTGCAACACTGTATATGTATCAGAGGTGTTACTGGGAGAACAGGAGCGTTACTGCAACACTCTATATGTATCAGAGGTGTTACTGGGAGAACAGGAACGTTACTACAACACTGTATATGTATCAGAGGTGTTACTGGGGGAACAGGAGCGTTACTGCAACACTGTATATGTATCAGAGGTGTTACTGGGAGAACAGGAGCGTTACTGCAACACTGTATATGTAGCAGAGGTGTTACTGGGAGAACAGGAGCGTTACTGCAACACTGTATATGTATCAGAGGTGTTACTGGGAGAACAGGAGCGTTACTGCAACACTGTATATGTATCAGAGGTGTTACTGGGAGAACAGGAGCATTACTGCAACACTCTATATATATCAGAGGTGTTACTGGGAGAACAGGAGCGTTACTGCAACACTGTATATGTATCAGAGGTGTTACTGGGAAAACAGGAGCGTTACTGCAACACTCTATATGTATCAGAGATGTTACTGGGAAAACAGGAGCGTTACTGCAACACTGTATATGTATCAGAGGTGTTACTGGGAAAACAGGAGCGTTACTGCAACACTGTATATGTATCAGAGGTGTTACTGGGAGAACAGGAGCATTACTGCAACACTCTATATGTATCAGAGGTGTTAGTGGGAGAACAGGAGCGTTACTGCAACACTCTATATGTATCAGAGGTGTTACTGGGAGAACAGGAGCGTTACTGCAACACACTATACTTATGTATCAGAGGTGTTACTGGGGGAACAGGAGCGTTACTGCAACACTCTCTATGTATCAGAGGTGTTACTGGGAGAACAGGAGCATTACTGCAACACTCTATATGTATCAGAGGTGTTACTGGGAGAACAGGAGCGTTACTGCAACACTCTATATGTATCAGAGGTGTTACTGGAAGAACAGGAGCATTACTGCAACACTCTATATGTATCAGAGGTGTTACTGGGAGAACAGGAGCGTTACTGCAACACTCTATATGTATCAGAGGTGTTACTGGGAGAACAGGAGCGTTACTGCAACACTGTATATGTATCAGAGGTGTTACTGGGAGAACAGGAGCATTACTGCAACACTCTACATATATCAGAGGTGTTACTGGGAGAACAGGAGCGTTACTGCAACACTGTATATGTATCAGAGGTGTTACTGGGAGAACAGGAGCGTTACTGCAACACTGTATATGTATCAGAGGTGTTACTGGGAGAACAGGAGCGTTACTGCAACACTCTATATGTATCAGAGGTGTTACTGGGAGAACAGGAGCATTACTGCAACACTCTATATGTATCAGAGGTGTTACTGGGAGAACAGGAGCGTTACTACTGCAACACTGTATATGTATCAGAGGTGTTACTGGGAGAACAGGAGCGTTACTACAACACTCTATACTTATATATCAGAGGTGTTACTGGGAGAACAGGAGCGTTACTGCAACACTCTATATGTATCAGAGGTGTTACTGGGAGAACAGGAGCATTACTGCAACACTCTATATGTATCAGAGGTGTTACTGGGAGAACAGGAGCGTTACTACAACACTCTATATGTATCAGAGGTGTTACTGGGAGAACAGGAGCGTTACTGCAACACTCTATATGTATCAGAGGTGTTACTGGGAGAACAGGAGTGTTACTGCAACACTGTATATGTATCAGAGGTGTTACTGGGAGAACAGGAGCGTTACTGCAACACTCTATATGTATCAGAGGTGTTACTGGGAGAACAGGAGCATTACTGCAACACTCTATATGTATCAGAGGTGTTACTGGGAGAACAGGAGCGTTACTACTGCAACACTGTATATGTATCAGAGGTGTTACTGGGAGAACAGGAGCGTTACTGCAACACTCTATATGTATCAGAGGTGTTACTGGGAGAACAGGAGCGTTACTACTGCAACACTGTATATGTATCAGAGGTGTTACTGGGAGAACAGGAGCGTTACTACAACACTCTATACTTATATATCAGAGGTGTTACTGGGAGAACAGGAGCGTTACTGCAACACTCTATATGTATCAGAGGTGTTACTGGGAGAACAGGAGCATTACTGCAACACTCTATATGTATCAGAGGTGTTACTGGGAGAACAGGAGCGTTACTACAACACTCTATATGTATCAGAGGTGTTACTGGGAGAACAGGAGCGTTACTGCAACACTCTATATGTATCAGAGGTGTTACTGGGAGAACAGGAGTGTTACTGCAACACTGTATATGTATCAGAGGTGTTACTGGGAGAACAGGAGCGTTACTGCAACACTCTATATGTATCAGAGGTGTTACTGGGAGAACAGGAGCGTTACTGCAACACTCTATATGTATCAGAGGTGTTACTGGGAGAACAGGAGCGTTACTGCAACACTGTATATGTATCAGAGGTGTTACTGGGAGAACAGGAGCATTACTGCAACACTCTACATGTATCATAGGTGTTACTGGGAGAACAGGAGCGTTACTGCAACACTCTATATGTATCAGAGGTGTTACTGGGAGAACAGGAGCATTACTGCAACACTCTATATGTATCAGAGGTGTTACTGGGAGAACAGGAGCGTTACTGCAACACTCTATATGTATCAGAGGTGTTACTGGGAGAACAGGAGCATTACTGCAACACTCTATATGTATCATAGGTGTTACTGGGAGAACAGGAGCATTACTGCAACACTCTACATGTATCAGAGGTGTTACTGGGAGAACAGGAGCGTTACTGCAACACACTATACTTACATATCAGAGGTGTTACTGGGAGAACAGGAGCGTTACTGCAACACTCTACATGTATCAGAGGTGTTACTGGGAGAACAGGAGCGTTACTGCAATACTCTACATGTATCAGAGGTGTTACTGGGAGAACAGGAGCGTTACTGCAACACTCTATACTTATATATCAGAGCTGTTACTGGGGGAACAGGAGCATTACTGCAACACTCTACATATATCAGAGGTGTTACTGGGAGAACAGGAGCGTTACTGCAACACTCTACATGTATCAGAGGTGTTACTGGGAGAACAGGAGCATTACTGCAACACTCTACATGTATCAGAGGTGTTACTGGGAGAACAGGAGCGTTACTGCAACACTGTATATGTATCAGAGGTGTTACTGGGAGAACAGGAGCATTACTGCAACACTCTACATGTATCAGAGGTGTTACTGGGAGAACAGGAGCATTACTGCAACACTCTATATGTATCAGAGGTGTTACTGGGAGAACAGGAGCATTACTGCAATACTCTACATGTATCAGAGGTGTTACTGGGAGAACAGAAGCATTACTACAACACACTATACTTATATATCAGAGGTGTTACTGGGGGAACAGGAGCATTACTGCAACACACTATACTTATATATCAGAGGTGTTACTGGGAGAACAGGAGCGTTACTGCAACACTCTACATGTATCAGAGGTGTTACTGGGAGAACAGGAGCGTTACTGCAACACACTATACTTATATATCAGAGGTGTTACTGGGAGAACAGGAGCGTTACTGCAACACTCTACATGTATCAGAGGTGTTACTGGGAGAACAGGAGCGTTACTGCAACACTCTACATGTATCAGAGGTGTTACTGGGAGAACAGGAGCATTTCTGCAACACTCTACATGTATCAGAGGTGTTACTGGGAGAACAGGAGCATTTCTGCAACACTCTACATGTATCAGAGGTGTTACTGGGAGAACAGGAGCGTTACTGCAATACTCTACATGTATCAGAGGTGTTACTGGGAGAACAGAAGCATTACTACAACACACTATACTTATATATCAGAGGTGTTACTGGGGGAACAGGAGCATTACTGCAACACTCTATACTTATATATCAGAGGTGTTACTGGGGGAACAGGAGCATTACTGCAATACTCTACATGTATCAGAGGTGTTACTGGGAGAACAGAAGCATTACTACAACACACTATACTTATATATCAGAGGTGTTACTGGGGGAACAGGAGCATTACTGCAACACTCTATACTTATATATCAGAGGTGTTACTGGGGGAACAGGAGCATTACTGCAACACTCTATACACACTATACTTATATATCAGAGGTGTTACTGGGAGAACAGGAGCATTACTGCAACACACCATATATCAGAGGTGTTACTGGGAGAACAGGAGCGTTACTGCAACACTCTATATGTATCAGAGGTGTTACTGGGAGAACAGGAGCGTAACTGCAGCACTCTATATGTATCAGAGGTGTTACTGGGAGAACAGGAGCATTACTGCAACACTGTATATATATCAGAGGTGTTACTGGGAGAACAGGAGCGTTACTGCAACACTCTACATGTATCAGAGGTGTTACTGGGAGAACAGGAGCGTTACTGCAACACTGTATATGTATCAGAGGTGTTACTGGGAGAACAGGAGCGTTACTGCAACACTCTATATGTATCAGAGGTGTTACTGGGAGAACAGGAGCATTACTGCAACACTCTATATGTATCAGAGGTGTTACTGGGAGAACAGGAGCGTAACTGCAACACTGTATATGTATCAGAGGTGTTACTGGGAGAACAGGAGCGTTACTGCAACACTGTATATGTATCAGAGGTGTTACTGGGAGAACAGGAGCGTAACTGCAACACTCTACATATATCAGAGGTGTTACTGGGAGAACAGGAGCGTTACTGC
This sequence comes from Pseudophryne corroboree, assembly GCF_028390025.1. Taxonomy (NCBI): domain Eukaryota; kingdom Metazoa; phylum Chordata; class Amphibia; order Anura; family Myobatrachidae; genus Pseudophryne; species Pseudophryne corroboree. Next base: position 831,181,159 of record NC_086449.1, on the reverse strand, counting down.
AACACTCTACATGTATCAGAGGTGTTACTAGGACAACAGGAGCGTTACTGCAACAGTCTACATATATCAGAGGTGTTACTGGGAGAACAGGAGCATAACTGCAACACTCTACATATATCAGAGGTGTTACTGGGAGAACAGGAGCATTACTGCAACACTCTATATGTATCAGAGGTGTTACTGGGAGAACAGGAGCGTTACTGCAACACTTTACATGTATCAGAGGTGTTACTGGGAGAACAGGAGCGTAACTGCAACACTACATATATCAGAGGTGTTAGTGGGAGAACAGGAGCATTACTGCAACACTCTACATGTATCAGAGGTGTTACTGGGAGAACAGGAGCATAACTGCAACACACTATACTTATATATCAGAGGTGTTACTGGGAGAACAGGAGCGTTACTGCAACACTGTATATGTATCAGAGGTGTTACTAGGAGAACAGGAGCGTTACTGCAACACTGTATATGTATCAGAGGTGTTACTAGGAGAACAGGAGCGTTACTGCAACACTGTATATGTATCAGAGGTGTTAGTGGGAGAACAGGAGCATTACTGCAACACTCTACATGTATCAGAGGTGTTACTGGGAGAACAGGAGCGTTACTGCAACACTGTATATGTATCAGAGGTGTTAGTGGGAGAACAGGAGCATTACTGCAACACTCTACATATATCAGAGGTGTTACTGGGAGAACAGGAGCGTTACTGCAACACTGTATATGTATCAGAGGTGTTACTGGGAGAACAGGAGCGTTACTGCAACACTGTATATGTATCAGAGGTGTTACTGGGAGAACAGGAGCGTTACTGCAACACTGTATATGTATCAGAGGTGTTACTGGGAGAACAGGAGCGTTACTGCAACACTGTATATGTATCAGAGGTGTTACTGGGAGAACAGGAGCATTACTGCAACACTCTATATGTATCAGAGGTGTTACTGGGAGAACAGGAGCATTACTGCAACACTCTATATGTATCAGAGGTGTTACTGGGAGAACAGGAGCATTACTGCAACACTCTATATGTATCAGAGGTGTTACTGGGAGAACAGGAGCGTTACTGCAACACTGTATATGTATCAGAGGTGTTACTGGGAGAACAGGAGCGTTACTGCAACACTGTATATGTATCAGAGGTGTTACTGGGAGAACAGGAGCGTTACTGCAACACTGTATATGTATCAGAGGTGTTACTGGGAGAACAGGAGCGTTACTGCAACACTCTATATGTATCAGAGGTGTTACTGGGAGAACAGGAGCGTTACTGCAACACTCTATATGTATCAGAGGTGTTAAAACAGGAGCGTTACTGCAACACTGTATATGTATCAGAGGTATTACTGGGAGAACAGGAGCATTACTGCAACACTGTATATATATCAGAGGTGTTACTGGGAGAACAGGAGCGTTACTGCAACACACTATACTTATATATCAGAGGTGTTACTGGGAGAACAGGAGCGTTACTGCAACACTCTACATGTATCAGAGGTGTTACTGGGAGAACAGGAGCGTTACTGCAACACTGTATATGTATCAGAGGTGTTACTGGGAGAACAGGAGCGTTACTGCAACACTCTATATGTATCAGAGGTGTTACTGGGAGAACAGGAGCGTTACTGCAACACTGTATATGTATCAGAGGTGTTACTGGGAGAACAGGAGCGTTACTGCAATACTCTACATGTATCAGAGGTGTTACTGGGCGAACAGGAGCGTTACTGCAACACTCTATACTTATATATCAGAGCTGTTACTGGGGGAACAGGAGCATTACTGCAACACTCTATACTTATATATCAGAGGTGTTACTGGGGGAACAGGAGCATTACTACAACACACTATACTTATATATCAGAGGTGTTACTGGGGGAACAGGAGCATTACTGCAACACACTATACTTATATATCAGAGGTGTTACTGGGAGAACAGGAGCATTACTGCAACACTCTATACTTATATATCAGAGGTGTTACTGGGGGAACAGGAGCATTACTGCAACACACTATGCTTATATATCAGAGGTGTTACTGGGAGAACAGGAGCATTACTGCAACACACTATACTTATATATCAGAGGTGTTACTGGGGGAACAGGAGCATTACTACAACACACTATACTTATATATCGAGGTGTTACTGGGAGAACAGGAGCATTACTGCAACACTCTATACACACTATACTTATATATCAGAGGTGTTACTGGGGGAACAGGAGCATTACTGCAACACACTATACTTATATATCAGAGGTGTTACTGGGAGAACAGGAGCATTACTACAACACACTATGCTTATATATCAGAGGTGTTACTGGGAGAACAGGAGCATTACTGCAACACACTATACTTATATATCAGAGGTGTTACTGGGGGAACACGAGCATTACTACAACACTCTATACTTATATATCAGAGGTGTTACTGGGAGAACAGGAGCATTACTGCAACACACTACATGTATCAGAGGTGTTACTGGGAGAACAGGAGCATTACTGCAACACTACATGTATCAGAGGTGTTACTGGGAGAACAGGAGCGTTACTGCAACACTCTACATATATCAGAGGTGTTACTGGGAGAACAGGAGCATTACTGCAACACACTATACTTATATATCAGAGGTGTTACTGGGGGAACAAGAGCATTACTACAACACGTTATACTTAAATATCCCAATTGCTACTGGTGGAACAGAAGCGTTACTACAACACTCTATACTTCCTGTATATATCAGAGGTATTACGGGGGGAAACAGGAGAATTACTATAATACTCTATACTTATATATCAGAGGTGTCACTGGGGGAAACAGGAGAATTACTAGAATACTCTATACTTATATATCAGAGGTGTCACTGGGGGAAACAGGAGAATTACTATAATACTCTATACTTATATATCAGAGGTGTTACTGGGGGAAACAGGAGAATTACTATAATACTCTATACTTATATATCAGAGGTGTCACTGGGGGAAACAGGAGAATTACTATAATACTCTATACTTATATATCAGAGGTGTTACTGGGGGAAACAGGAGAATTACTATAATACTCTATACTTATATATCAGAGGTGTCACTGGGGGAAACAGGAGAATTACTATAATACTCTATACTTATATATCAGAGGTGTCACTGGGGGAAACAGGAGAATTACTATAATACACTATACTTATATATCAGAGGTGTCACTGGGGGAAACAGGAGAATTACTATAATACTCTATACTTATATATCAGAGGTGTTACTGGGGGAAACAGGAGAATTACTATAATACTCTATACTTATATATCAGAGGTGTCACTGGGGGAAACAGGAGAATTACTATAATACTCTATACTTATATATCAGAGGTGTCACTGGGGGAAACAGGAGAATTACTATAATACTCTATACTTATATATCAGAGGTGTCACTGGGGGAAACAGGAGAATTACTATAATACTCTATACTTATATATCAGAGGTGTCACTGGGGGAAACAGGAGAATTACTATAATACTCTATACTTATATATCAGAGGTGTCACTGGGGTAAACAGGAGAATTACTATAATACTCTATACTTATATATCAGAGGTGTCACTGGGGGAAACAGGAGAATTACTATAATACTCTATACTTATATATCAGAGGTGTCACTGGGGGAAACAGGAGAATTACTATAATACTCTATACTTATATATCAGAGGTGTCACTGGGGGAAACAGGAGCGTCACTATATGTTACACTCTGTAGTCAGGCATCTCCCATGCAGCGGAGATGATAGAAGTGGAGGAACAGATTACTATGACACATGGAAGATATGTCAGGCGGCACATGTTCTGCATTGTAAACCTGCAGAACCTCATAAAGGCTAAATGCTGTGCAACATGCTTACTCTATAGGTGCCCAATCCTGACCCTTTGTATACAGCAGATATAAGGGAACATATACGAGAACTGGTGCAGAATAAGGGGGTTATTCAGGTTTGTTAGCAAACCAAAAAAAGCAAACAATTGAGCAAAACCATGTGCACTGCAGGTGGGGCAGATGTAACATGTGCAGAGAGAGTTAGATTTGGGTGGGTTATATTGTTTCTGTGCAGGGTAAATACTGGCTGCTTTATTTTTACACTGCAATTTAGATTTCAGATTGAACACACCCCACTCACATCTAACTCTCTCTGCACATGTTACATCTGCCCCACCTGCACTGCACATGGTTTTACCCAATTGCAAACTTTTTTGGTTTGCTAACAACTCTGAATAACCCTCTAAAACCCATGGCGCCCGGACACGTGCTTTCATGAAGTGCGCAGGTAAGTTCCCTGTGGCTGCGGGTGGCAGCATCTATCCCTGTTACAGCTGCCCATCACCACAGTCAGACGAGAGGAAGCGACAAGCCGCTGGGCTGGCAGGGTGTAGCGAACGTTTACATGTTATTAAAGAGTAAGAAACGCGGCAGTGAGGGGGCTGATCGGCCCTAAAACCGAATCGGCCAATCAGCAACCCGCTTTTATCTGGCCAGTGCAAGCTGTTCTATCACACATCTTATTGGCTGCTGTGTCATTAGGTTAGATTGGCACCTGTCTCTGTGTTACCCTTTATGTGTGCCAAGAGGGGACTACGGCGATAAGAAAATCTAGTGGGACCTAGAAAGCTGGCAGCTACCCTACCGGCGATTACGCTGTCACACCGCAACGCTCAGTGTGGGGATTACAGCGCTAATAGGATAATATATTACCGGGCGTTGTTTGTTTGTGGTTGTGCGTATTCGCAGTAAGCATGTGATCTCGGAACAACAGGCCCTTTGTCACATAATGCTGCCCTACAGCCGGGAATCACATTTTGGGGATTTTTATGCAGTTTGAATCCTTTTAGCCAAGAATAAAGTTTCCCAAATATAACTCGTGGGACCTTAGGGGTAATCGCATTTTCATGCCTTTGGGCATCAGTACAAGACGCACGCAGTGTGGATGGCGGACGCAGTGAGCGATTTTTTGTTACTGCACATGCGTCCAGAGTCTGCGCGCCAAGAGTGAGACGCGCGGTCTCAGGAAGGTCTTGTAACTGTATTGGTTGTTCCTATACGGTGACTGGGAGGCGGCTGCGCAGATGGGCGCATAATCGCACACATAGGAAGCCACACCCCCATAATGCGTCCCTAAGATGGAGCCCCCAATACATATTCAGTTATTTCAGAGCCCGCCCTCTCCTGCGCACGAACATCACATGTCCAGCTCTGTGCGCACGCTGTCTGCACGCGCAGCGTGACTTAGATGTGCCCACAGAGTCTCTTCCCTTCCCCGCCACTCGGGGGACTAGGTTTAGGCTCTGGGGGACGGGGGTGAAATAGGGTTAGGCACCACCAGGGAATGTCAGGTTTAGGCACTAAGGGGGGTGGGTTAGGCTGAGGGGAAGTCAGGGTTAGGCACCGCCAGGGGGAGTTTAGGGTTAGGCTGTGGGATGGGAAGGTTAGGGGTAGGGGAGAGGGGATAACATACTTACCTCTTCCCTGTCAGGATTTCAAAGATCGGGATGCCGGCTATGGTACATGGACCGCCGACATCATGTCCGTCGGTCAAACATACTGAAGCCTCCCCTTCAGCATGTCACTCTAACTTCCCCTGCTCCCCCTCAGCCTCCCCCTGCTCCCCCTCAGGCTCCCTTACTCCCCCTCAGCCTCACACCTCAGCCTCCCCTGCTCTACCCTCAGCCTCACACCTCAGCCTCCCCTGCTCCCCCTTAGCCTCTCACCTCAGCCCCACCCCCCTGCTCACCCTCAGCCTCTCACCTTAGCCTCTCACTTCAGCTTCCCCTGCTTCCCCTCAGCCTCTTACTTCAGCTTCCCCTGCTTCCCCTCAGCCTCTCACCTCAGCTTCCCCTGCTCCACCTCAGCCTCTCACCTCAGCTTCCCCTGCTCCCCCTCAGCCTCTCACTTCAGCTTCCCCTGCTCCACCTCAGCCTCTCACTTCAGCTTCCCCTGCTCCACCTCAGCCTCTCCCCTCAGCTCCCCTGCTCCCCCTCAGCCTCTCACTTCAGCTTCCCCTACTCCACCTCAGCCTCATACTTCAACTTCTCCTGCTCCACCTCAGCCTCTCCCCTCAGCTCCCCTGCTCCCCCACAGCCTCTCACCTCAGCTTCCCCTGCTCCCCCTCAGCCTCTCACTTCAGCTTCCCCTGCTCCCCCTCAGCCTCTCACTTCAGCTTCCCCTGCTCCACCTCAGCCTCTCACCTCAGCTTCCCCTGCTCCACCTCAGCCTCTCCCCTCAGCTCCCCTACAACCTCTCACCTCAGCTTCCCCTGCTCCACCGCAGCCTCTCACTTCAGCTTCCCCTGCTCCACCTCAGCCTCTCACTTCAGCTTCCCCTGCTCCACCTCAGCTTCCCCTGCTCCCCCTCAAGCTCTCACTTCAGCTTCCCCTGCTCCCCCTCAGCCTCTCCCTACGGGCACCCAGCCAGATATGTCTCCCACCAATATCACCCGGGTAATGGGATTGATCTTGTGAGCTGCCAGAATTGGGATATTCCACAATTCCCTCTCCCAGCCGCGCACCCATACATTTCCCCACTATTGGTGTCAGACTCACCGGTCTGCAATCACCAACAACCGCTTTACTCCCACATGTGCAGTGCTTGGCTGAGTAACGGCGTAACTTGCGCCCTTTATGTTCTCTTAGTATTCTAGGACGTAGTCCGTCCGGCTACACTGACTTGTCTGTGTTCTGTTCTGCTCCACTTTCCGATGGTTCTGCCGGGATCATCTCCTCCTGTCTGTCTTCTGGGTCTGCATGTTTCTGCAGCATAACCAAGGCCCCTTTCTGCCCCCTTCCACCATAAATGCTGTATTACATGTCTGCTGCACCAGGGGTGGGCAACCTGCGGCTCTTCAGCTGCTGTGGAACTATACATCCCAGCATGCCCTGCCATAGACTTAGCATGCCAGGACAACAAAACTGCAGCTGGACGTGCTGGTAATTGTAGTTCAGGGGCCCCTACCCCTGTGCTATACCCTGAGCAGCCTGGTATCAGTTTTCTGTGATCACTAAACATAAACTATATAAAATGCCTCAATTACTGTCATGGAGCTGTGGTTATCCGGTCACTGGCTAGGGACGGGAATCTCAGGAACTGGGATAATACCCATGAATTGTAGCATAATGCTGTGTTACATGCACTGAGCCCCTGTGTCTATCTCAGGCTGCGGCATCAGCGCTGACGGATGGCGACAGCCACCAGAAGTCAGTTCAAGGTCAGAAATGCAAACAGGAAAAGCTTCCCGGGGTGACAGAACACATGACATTATGCTAGGGGGCTCCTTTAGTTTATTACATACATCCCTGCGCTTTACGTCTCCCCGCGCCCTGCAGCACGTGGCAGTACAGGCTATGTCAGGATACAGCAGGGTGTGTTTACACAGCTGCTGTATACCAGGTGTCACACCTGAGGGGCTGTGATATGAAGGTGCCACTAGCTGTTTGTACAGCAGAACCAGCAGCCAACCACGAATGCAGAATATTCCATATAACTGCGCTACTCAGCGTTTCTAACAACTGTTTCCCTGTTCCCAGATTTATAGCTGAGGATTCTATGATATCTGACATTCATAACAAGATACAGTAATTAATAACAAAAGATCAGCTACTGTACCAAATGGATGTAACAGTCCCATACTGTTCTCACTACTGTTACTCTCTCCTGCACACCTCTCACTGCTGCTCCCCCCTCACTCCTGCACACCTCTCACTGCTGCTCCCCCTCACTCCTGCACACCTCTCACTGCTGCTCCCCCTCACTCCTGCACACCTCTCACTGCTGCTCCCCCTCACTCCTGCACACCTCTCACTGCTGCTCCCCCTCACTCCTGCACACCTCTCACTCCTGCTCCCCCTCACTCCTGCACACCTCTCACTGCTGTTCCCCCTCACTCCTGCACACCTCTCACTCCTGCTCCCCCTCACTCCTGCACACCTCTTACTCCTGCTCCCCCTCACTCCTGCACACCTCTCACTGCTGCTCCCCCTCACTCCTGCACACCTCTCACTGCTGCTCCCCCTCACTCCTGCACACCTCTCACTGCTGCTCCCCCTCACTCCTGCACACCTCTCACTGCTGCTCCCTCTCACTCCTGCTCCCCCTCACTCCTGCACACCTCTCACTGCTGTTCCCCCTCACTCCTGCACACCTCTCACTCCTGCTCCCCCTCACTCCTGCACACCTCTTACTCCTGCTCCCCCTCACTCCTGCACACCTCTCACTGCTGCTCCCCCTCACTCCTGCACACCTCTCACTGCTGCTCCCCCTCACTCCTGCACACCTCTCACTCCTGCTCCCCCTCACTCCTGCACACCTCTCACTGCTGTTCCCCCTCACTCCTGCACACCTCTCACTCCTGCTCCCCCTCACTCCTGCACACCTCTTACTCCTGCTCCCCCTCACTCCTGCACACCTCTCACTGCTGCTCCCCCTCACTCCTGCACACCTCTCACTGCTGCTCCCCCTCACTCCTGCACACCTCTCACTGCTGCTCCCCCTCACTCCTGCACACCTCTCACTCCTGCTCCCCCTCACTCCTGCACACCTCTCACTGCTGTTCCCCCTCACTCCTGCACACCTCTCACTCCTGCTCCCCCTCACTCCTGCACACCTCTTACTCCTGCTCCCCCTCACTCCTGCACACCTCTCACTGCTGCTCCCCCTCACTCCTGCACACCTCTCACTGCTGCTCCCCCTCACTCCTGCACACCTCTCACTGCTGCTCCCCCTCACTCCTGCACACCTCTCACTGCTGCTCCCCCTCACTCCTGCACACCTCTCACTCCTGCTCCCCCTCACTCCTGCACACCTCTCACTGCTGTTCCCCCTCACTCCTGCACACCTCTCACTCCTGCTCCCCCTCACTCCTGCACACCTCTTACTCCTGCTCCCCCTCACTCCTGCACACCTCTCACTGCTGCTCCCCCTCACTCCTGCACACCTCTCACTGCTGCTCCCCCTCACTCCTGCACACCTCTCACTCCTGCTCCCCCTCACTCCTGCACACCTCTCACTGCTGTTCCCCCTCACTCCTGCACACCTCTCACTCCTGCTCCCCCTCACTCCTGCACACCTCTTACTCCTGCTCCCCCTCACTCCTGCACACCTCTCACTGCTGCTCCCCCTCACTCCTGCACACCTCTCACTCCTGCTCCCCCTCACTCCTGCACACCTCTCACTGCTGCTCCCTCTCACTCCTGCACACCTCTCACTGCTGCTCCCTCTCACTCCTGCACACCTCTCACTGCTGCTCCCTCTCACTCCTGCACACCTCTCACTGCTGCTCCCCCTCACTCCTGCACACCTCTCACTGCTGCTCCCCCTCACTCCTGCACACCTCTCACTGCTGCTCCCCCTCACTCCTGCACACCTCTCACTTCTGCTCACCTCTCACTGCTGCTCCCTCTCACTCCTGCACACCTCTCACTGCTGCTCCCTCTCACTCCTGCGCACCTCTCACTTCTGCTCACCTCTCACTGCTGCTCCCCCTCACTCCTGCACACCTCTCACTGCTGCTCCCTCTCACTCCTGCACACCTCTCACTGCTGCTCCCCCTCACTCCTGCACACCTCTCACTGCTGCTCCCCCTCACTCCTGCTCACCTCTCACTACTGCACACCTCTCACTGCTGCTCCCCTCACTCCTGCACACCTCTCACTGCTGCTCCCCCTCACTCCTGCACACCTCTCACTGCTGCTCCCCCTCACTCCTGCACACCTCTCACTGCTGCTCCCTCTCACTCCTGCACACCTCTCACTGCTGCTCCCCTCACTCCTGCACACCTCTCACTGCTGCTCCCCCTCACTCCTGCACACCTCTCACTGCTGCTCCCCCTCACTCCTGCACACCTCTCACTGCTGCTCCCTCTCACTCCTGCACACCTCTCACTGCTGCTCCCTCTCACTCCTGCGCACCTCTCATTGCTGCTCCCCCTCACTCCTGCACACCTCTCACTGCTACTCCCCCTCACTCCTGCACACCTCTCACTGCTGCTCCCCCTCACTCCTGCACACCTCTCACTGCTGCTCCCTCTCACTGCTGCTCCCTCTCACTGCTGCTCCCCCTCACTCCTGCACACCTCTCACTGCTGCTCCCTCTCACTGCTGCTCCCCCTCACTCCTGCACACCTCTCACTGCTGCTCCCTCTCACTCCTGCACACCTCTCACTGCTGCTCCCCCTTACTGCTGCTCCCCCTCACTCCTGCACACCTCTCACTGCTGCTCCCCCTCACTCCTGCACACCTCTCACTGCTGCACACCTCTCACTGCTGCTCCACCTCACTCCTGCACACCTCTCACTGCTGCTCCCCCTCACTCCTGCACACCTCTCACTGCTGTTCCCCCTCACTCCTGCACACCTCTCACTGCTGCTCCCCCTCACTCCTGCACACCTCTCACTGCTGCTCCCCCTCACTCCTGCACACCTCTCACTGCTGCTCCCCCTCACTCCTGCACACCTCTCACTGCTGCTCCCCCTCACTCCTGCACACCTCTCACTGCTGCTCCCCCTCACTCCTGCACACCTCTCACTGCTGCTCCCCCTCACTCCTGCGCACCTCTTACTGCTGCTCCCTCTCACTCCTGCTCACCTCACTGCTGCTCCCTCTCACTCCTGCGCACCTCTTACTGCTGCTCCCCCTCACTCCTGCTCACCTCTCACTGCTGCTCCCTCTCACTCCTGCTCACCTCTCACTGCTGCTCCCTCTCACTCCTGCACACCTATCACTGCTGCTCCCCCTCACTCCTGCACACCTATCACTGCTGCTCCCCCTCACTCCTGCACACCTCTCACTCCTGCTCCCCCTCACTCCTGCACACCTCTCACTGCTGCTCCCTCTCACTCCTGCGCACCTCTCACTGCTGCTCCCTCTCACTCCTGCACACCTATCACTGCTGCTCCCCCTCACTCCTGCACACCTATCACTGCTGCTCCCCCTCACTCCTGCACACCTCTCACTGCTGCTCCCCCTCACTCCTGCTCACCTCTCACTACTGCTCCCCCTCATTCCTGCACACCTCTCACTGCTGCTCCCTCTCACTCCTGCGCACCTCTCACTGCTGCTCCCCCTTACTGCTGCTCCCCCTCACTCCTGCACACCTCTCACTGCTGCTCCCCCTCACTCCTGCACACCTCTCACTGCTGCTCCCCCTCACTCCTGCACACCTCTCACTGCTGCTCCCCCTCACTCCTGTGCACCTCTCACTGCTGCTCCCCCTCACTCCTGTGCACCTCTCACTGCTGCTCCCTCTCACTCCTGCACACCTCTCACTGCTGCTCCACCTCACTCCTGTGCACCTCTCACTGCTGCTCCCCCTCACTCCTGCACACCTCTCACTGCTGCTCCCCCTCACTCCTGTGCACCTCTCACTGCTGCTCCCCCTCACTCCTGCACACCTCTCACTGCTGCTCCCCCTCACTCCTGCGCACCTCTCACTGCTGCTCCCCCTCACTCCTGTGCACCTCTCACTGCTGCTCCCCCTCACTCCTGTGCACCTCTCACTGCTGCTCCCCCTCACTCCTGTACACCTCTCACTCCTGCACACCTCTCACTGCTGCTCCCCCTCACTCCTGCGCACCTCTCACTGCTGCTCCCCCTCATTCCTGCACGCCTCTCACTGCTGCTCCCCCTCTTACTGCTGCTCCCCCTCACTCATGCACACCTCTTACTGCTGCTCCCCCTCTTACTGCTGCTCCCCCTCACTCCTGCGCACCTCTCACTGCTGCTCCCCCTCACTCCTGCACACCTCTCACTGCTGCTCCCCCTCTTACTGCTGCTCCCCCTCACTCCTGCACACCTTTTACTGCTGCTCCCCCTCTTACTGCTGCTCCCCCTCACTCCTGCGCACCTCTCACTCCTGCGCACCTCGCACTGCTGCTCCCCCTCACTCCTGCACACATCTCACTGCTGCTCCCTCTCACTCCTGCACACCTCTCACTGCTGCTCCCCCTCACTCCTGCACACCTCTCACTGCTGCTCCCCCTCACTCCTGCACACTTCTCACTGCTGCTCCCTCTCACTCCTGCTCACCTCTCACTGCTGCTCCCCCTCACTCCTGCACACCTCTCACTGCTGCTCCCCCTCACTCCTGCACACCTCTCACTGCTGCTCCCCCTCACTCCTGCACACCTCTCACTCCTGCACACCTCTCACTGCTGCTCCCCCTCACTCCTGCACACCTCTCACTGCTGCTCCCCCTCATTCCTGCACACCTCTCACTGCTGCTCCCCCTCACTCCTGCACACCTCTCACTGCTGCTCCCCCTCTAACTGCTGCCCCCCCTCACTCCTGCACACCTCTCACTGCTGCTCCCCCTTACTGCTGCTCCCCCTCACTCCTGCACACCTCTCACTGCTGCTCCCCCTCACTCCTGCACACCTCTCACTGCTGCTCCCCCTTACTCCTGCTCACCTCTCACTCCTGCACACCTCTCACTGCTGCTCCCCCTCACTCCTGCACACCTCTAACTGCTGCTCCCCCTCACTCCTGCACACCTCTCACTGCTGCTCCCCCTCACTCCTGCACACCTCTCACTGCTGCTCCCCCTCACTCCTGCACACCTCTCACTGCTGCTCCCCCTCACTCCTGCACACCTCTCACTGCTGCTCCCCCTCACTCCTGCACACCTCTCACTGCTGCACACCTCTCACTGCTGCTCCCCCTCACTCCTGCACACCTCTCACTGCTGCTCCCCCTCACTCCTGCACACCTATCACTGCTGCTCCCCCTCACTCCTGCACACCTCTCACTGCTGCTCCCCCTCACTCCTGCACACCTATCACTGCTGCTCCCCCTCACTCCTGCACACCTCTCACTGCTGCTCCTCCTCACTCCTGCACACCTCTCACTGCTGCTCCCCCTCACTCCTGCGCACCTCTTACTGCTGCTCCCCCTCACTCCTGCACACCTCACTCCTGCACACCTCTCACTGCTGCTCCCCCTCACTTCTGCACACCGCTCACTGCTGCTCCCCCTCACTCCTGCACACCTCACTGCTGCTCCCCCTCTTACTGCTGCTCCCCCTCACTCCTGCACACCTCTCACTGCTGCTCCCCCTCACTCCTGCACCTCTCACTGCTGCTCCCCCTCACTCCTGCACACCTATCACTGCTGCTCCCTCTCACTCCTGCACACCTCTCACTGCTGCTCCCCCTCACTCCTGCACACCTCTCACTGCTGCTCCCCCTCACTCCTGCACACCTCTCACTGCTGCTCCCCCTCACTTCTGCACACCTCTCACTGCTGCTCCCCCTCACTCCTGCACTCCTCTCACTGCTGCTCCCCCTCACTCCTGTACACCTCTCACTGCTGCTCCCCCTCACTCCTGCACACCTCTCACTGCTGCTCCCCCTCACTGCTGCACACCTCTCACTGCTGCTCCCCCTCACTCCTGCACTCCTCTCACTGCTGCTCCCCCTCACTCCTGTACACCTCTCACTGCTGCTCCCCCTCACTCCTGCACACCTCTCACTGCTGCTCCCCCTCACTGCTGCACACCTCTCACTGCTGCTCCCCCTCACTCCTGCACACCTCTCACTGCTGCTCCCCCTCACTCCTGCACTCCTCTCACTGCTGCTCCCCCTCACTCCTGTACACCTCTCACTGCTGCTCCCCCTCACTCCTGCACACCTCTCACTGCTGCTCCCCCTCACTCCTGTACACCTCTCACTGCTGCTCCCCCTCACTCCTGCACACCTCTCACTGCTGCTCCCCCTCACTCCTGCACACCTCTCACTCCTGCACACCTCTCACTGCTGCTCCCCGTCACTCCTGCACACCTCTCACTGCTGCTCCCCCTCACTCCTGCTCACCTCTCACTGCTGCTCCTCCTCACTCCTGCACACCTCTCCCTGCTGCTCCTCCTCACTCCTGCACACCTCTCACTGCTGCTCCCCCTCACTCCTGCACACCTCTCACTGCTGCTCCTGCTCACTCCTGCACACCTCTCACTGCTGCTCCCCCTCACTCCTGCTCATCTCTCACTCCTGCACACCTCTCACTGCTGCTCCCCCTCACTCCTGCACACCTCTCACTGCTGCTCCCCCTCACTCCTGCACACCTCTCACTGCTGCTCCTCCATACTCCTGCACACCTCTCACTGCTGCTCCCCCTCACTCCTGCACACCTCTCACTGCTGCTCCCCATCACTCCTGCACACCTCTCACTGCTGCTCCCCCTCACTCCTGCACACCTCTCACTGCTGCTCTCCCTCACTCCTGCACACCTCTCACTGCTGCTCCCTCACTCCTGCACACCTCTCACTCCTGCACACCTCTCACTGCTGCTCCCCCTCACTCCTGCTCACCTCTCACTGCTGCTCCCCCTCACTCCTGCTCACCTCTCACTGCTGCTCCCCCTCACTCCTGCACACATCTCACTGCTGCTCCCCCTCACTCCTGCGCACCTGTCACTGCTGTCCCCCTCACTCCTGCACACCTATCACTGCTGCTCCCCCTCACTCCTACACACCTCTCACTGCTGCTCCCCCTCACTCCTGCGCACCTCTCACTGCTGCTCCCCCTCACTCCTGCACATTTCTCACTGCTGCTCCCCCTCACTCCTGCACACCTCTCACTGCTGCTCCCCCTCACTCCTGCGCACCTCTCACTGCTGCTCCCCCTCACTCCTGCACACCTCTCACTGATGCTCCCCCTCACTCCTGCACACCTCTCACTGCTGCTCCCCTCACTCCTGCACACCTCTCACTCCTGCACACCTCTCACTGCTGCTCCCCCTCACTCCTGCACACCTCACTGCTGCTCCCCCTCACTCCTGCGCACCTGTCACCGCTGCTCCCCCTCACTCCTGCGCACCTGTCACCGCTGCTCCCCCTCACTCCTGCACACCTCTCACTGCTGCTCCCCCTCACTCCTGCACACCTCTCACTGCTGCTCCCCCTCACTCCTGCACACCTCTCACTGCTGCTCCCCCTCACTCCTGCACACCTCTCCCCGCTGCTCCCCCTCACTCCTGCACACCTCTCACTGCTGCTCCCCCTAACTCCTGTACACCTCTCACTCCTGCTCCCCCTCACTCCTGCACACCTCTCACTGCTGCTCCCCCTCACTCCTGCACACCTCTCACTGCTGCTCCCCCTCACTCCTGCGCACCTGTCACCGCTGCTCCCCCTCACACCTGCACACCTCTCACTGCTGCTCCCCCTCACTCCTGCACACCTCTCACTGCTGCTCCCCCTCACTCCTGCACACCTCTCACTGCTGCTCTCCCTCACTCCTGCACACCTCTCCGCTGCTCCCTCTCACTCCTGCACACCTCTCACTGCTGCTCCCCCTCACTCCTGCACACCTCTCACTGCTGCTCCCCCTTACTCCTGCACACCTCTCTCCGCTGCTCCCCCTCACTCCTGCACACCTCTCACTGCTGCTCCTCCATACTCCTGCACACCTCTCACTGCTGCTCCCCCTCACTCCTGCTCACCTCTCACTGCTGCTCTCCCTCACTCCTGCACACCTCTCACTGCTGCTCCCCCTCACTCCTGCTCACATCTCACTGCTGCTCCCCCTCACTCCTGCTTACCTCTCACTGCTGCTCCCCCTCACTCCTGCGCACCTGTCACTGCTGTCCCCCTCACTCCTGCACACCTCTCACTGCTGCTCCCCCTCACTCCTGCACACCTCTCACTGCTGCTCCCCGTCACTCCTGCACACCTCTCACTGCTGCTCCCTCTCACTCCTGCACACCTCTCACTGCTGCTCCCTCTCACTCCTGCACACCTCTCACTGCTGCTCCCCCTCACTCCTGCGCACCTCTCACTGCTACTCCTCCTCACTCCTGCACACCTCTCACTGCTGCTCCCCCTCACTCCTGCACACCTGTCACTGCTGCTCCCCCTCACTCCTGCTCACCTCTCACTGCTGCTCTCCCTCACTCCTGCACACCTCTCACTGCTGCTC